>NC_056728.1:680829930-680884930 GCF_019279795.1 Protopterus annectens
TTACTTCTCAGTCTGCTTCTACGTCTGGAACATAACTTACTGCACCCAAGAACAGTGCTGTTTGTACATCATTTTTAGTTTCATCAACATTTTTTGTGGGAATCCCTTTAACTTGCTTTGTTTTATGAGCAAAAGCAAAACATTCCAGTCTTTTACATTTTTTAATGCTTTCTGCCATGTGTAGATACTGCTCTGCCTTATGATGGTAATTGTCATACCTCATGCATTTTTCTGGCTTACTCTCACCTTGCTTCTTGAATATTTAGTTATTTATTCATTCATTTTATTTAACATTTGTTAACCAGGAAAGTCTGACTTGGAACAAGCCAATTTTCACTGGAGGCCCAGGGAGAAACACTCCAGGCGCATGTCTTTGTAACGTGGGACATGGGACTGATGTGACTTTTAAAATAGATATTGAGGCCAGTGACACACCTGCAGCATTTACAGTGGCATGACACAGAGGTGATTCATCACCAGAGCACCCAGAGGAAAGCCACATGAATGCAGGGAGGACATGCAGACTCCATACAGAAGGCACCCCAGCAATGAAACGGAGAACCTCTTGCTGTGAGGCAACAACGCTACCGCTGCACCACTGCGCCGTCCATTCATTCATTCATTCATTCATTCATTCATTCATTCATTCATTCATTCATTCACTTATCTGTTTTCAAATTGTTAACCAGGGTAGAGCACTGAATCTGTTTCAGTCTCAGGCCAAGAGTAAACCCAACAGATACATGACATTACACAATGGGTAAATGACAAAATGCAATATATACATGTTTTATATATAAAGTGAATGTCATAGCTGGCTTGAGGCATAAAGACAATACATACATGACATTATATACAGAGTCACTGAAAAAACACAATACATACATGCATTATATATAGAGTAGATATTAGTGTTGTCATACTAAATGAACCAGAATGAAAAGTAGAGTTAGAGAAAGTTATGTAGAGGGAAGTGGGATAAGAAGGGGTTAAGTTACATGACAACAGAAAGTACAGTTGCATTTTCTTTAAGTCTTCTTATCTCACAAACTAACTGCAGCCATGAGAGTGGTATAAACCAAATACTAAAAGAAAAAAACACCACACTGGAGACTGAAAAACAGAGTTTAGCAATCTTGTCTCTTTATACAATAAGACTTCCTCAGAATGGGTGGCACACTGGTGCAGCAGATAGTGGTGTCCCCTCACAATATGAGGTTACTCAGTTCAATTCTCAGCTGGGGTACCTTCTGTGCAGAGTCTATATGTCCTCTCTATGTTTGCTTGGGTTTCCTCCCACCCCACATTCCAAAGACATGCATTAGGTGGATTGGACACTCTAAATTGGCCATAGGTGTGAGTGTGTGGTGCTGAAGAACTACCATGGCAGGCTAGCCACATGGCAGTGTAAACCTTGGCTCTAGATGATTGTCACTGTTGAAGTGACACCCATACCCCATGTGCAAAAATGTGAAAAAGGGGTTATGGATGGATGGATGGATGGATGGATGGATGGATGGATGGATGGATGGATGGATGGATGGATGAATGGATGGATGGATGGATGGATGGATGGATGGATGGATGGATGGATGGATGGATGGATGGACTTCCTCAGAATGTTTTGAGGAAGTCTTATTGTATAAAGAGACAAAAGCGCTGAACTCTATTTTTCAGCATCCTGTGTTTTTTTTTTTGTTGTTGTTTGTTTTGGAGTCTTGTAATCTGTTTTTAGTCTTGACTGGAAAATGACTTGAAAGGAATGTTTAAGAAAAGAAAGGGGAGATTCCCATAATTTTGGACTAAGATTGATAATGCATGTTTTGTGCAATGAAGTCTAGTTTAGGGTCTTACAGGAGAGGGCCTAAGTGGTTAAGAATTCTAAGGCTGTATGTTAGTTCATCTCTGAATAGTCTAGACACTAGTGGAAGGCAGATATCATTCTTGATTAGTTTAAACAGCTTTGCCTAGTATAAAAAAACATTGTTTCTGTTGTAAAAGAGTTAAGCAATAATAGTTTATAATTTACCCATTGTATAATAGCATGAAAATCAGCTTGAAGTTCAGGTTCAAAAGGGGAGAGATGGTGCTGGAGCAGAAGAGGACCATGTTGTTAGGAGAAAGCAGGACAGAAAGAATTGGGTAAGTCAAGAGGGAGTTTGTTAATGTGGAGATAAAAGAAAGGACGTGCCAGAGTAAATCCTTGGGGTTATCTTTCTGCAGAGGGATTGATAGAGTGATTGATGAGTTTACATTCATTGAGAAGTGTTGGTTAGTGAGGTTGTATGCCATTGCTAATGCTTATTTCTGTGAGACTAGGGTGACAGAGTGATTCACAAGATTAAAGGGATCTGGTGAGGTCAATAAAAATGGAACCAGTAATTAGACCTTTGTAAATTCCAAGAAGAATGTTGTCAGTGAGTGTTGACATACTGTAACTAGGCCAAGAGCCACTCTGCTTTTGGGACAGAAGGTGGTATTGTTTGATGTGCTGAGTGAGTTGCAAGTAAATTAATTTTTCCAAAGTCTCTTCTAAGAGTAGAGAGCATAGAAATGAGTCAGGTGTCTGAGGGATTGGAGGGAATGAGTTTCTAAGGGAGAGGTTTGATAATGTTATGCTTTCAGATTTTAGGCATAATGTGTTTTAATTGGGTTATGATGTTGTGCCTACAGTCATAAATAAAACCATGGGTGAAGGTTGTCAGTACCAGGGGAGAGGGGAATGGAGTTTAATTTGTTTTTGAAGTGGGTGGATATCTTTGTATGTAGAAACTCCGAAGTAGAATAAAGGGCTACATGATGGTGTGGTGAGGGAGGTTGAGGCAGGTTGGAAATGGCTAGTGATGGGAATATAGTTGCTTGAGAATGGAAAGTAGAGGCTGAAAGTTCAGAGGAAGTAGAGTTCATGAAATGAATGTTATTCTGCCCTGTAAATTAGCTGACCCCTTTGCAGAAGTTTTGGGGTGATTCTATTAATGAGATTTGGTATGTTTTCATCAGGTGACTTTTAGACAGCTTATTGCTTGCTTGGCAAGGTCAAGTAGCTGGATGTAGTATTATTTGCTTATGGCAGTGGGATGGGCTTTTGAGGAAAGCTGGGCCTTGCATTTGAATTGTGGAAGAATTTTAAATTCATAGGTTTACCAGTTTATAGTTTTTCGTCATTATAGTCTTTGCTTAGTCTGAGTCATTATATGCCTTTTCAGGAACTTGCTATCAACTTTGCTTTTCACTTCACACATATCATTGCCACGTTTAATTTACCATTCTGCCTTTTCACCAATGCAGCATCTCTAGCTATTTGTATTGCCCTTTCTAAAGGTAAATTAACTTCAAGCTATAGCTTTTGTGACACTTCCACATCAGCCAATTCAATCATGATTCTAATTTATTAATTTTTATGCCCATTAAAATAACAAATTTTTGCCTGTTCATGTAATCATCTCACAAATGCTTCTATATATTCACCCTTTGCTTGTACTCTTCCATGAAACAATGCTCTCTCTCATTTATTATATATCTTACTGGCACAAAATGCTTGTTGCATTTACAAGTTATTTACTGTTATGTAATATGTTGTCCCTCTGTAAATGACAAAGGAGCTGTATATGGCCTCAACGCTTCTGCCCATAGTGTACAAAAGCATGTTTACCTGAATTTTTTTCTGATCCCATAGCTGGTTTTATTGCTATATGAAATAGTGCAAATCAGGCCAACAAAATATTTTTAAAAGTCAAGTGACTTTGGTGGGTTCAGTTTCATCATGGGAGAAGACATTTAATATTTTAACAGTAACAGTTTTAAGTTTGATAAAAATGAGGACTTTGAGAGGTAATGCTCTAGTTGTCGGTAATGCAGACTCTTTCTAACTCTTTTCAGGTCAATTAGTGTGGGGTGTCATGGGTTTGTAACCCGTGAAGGCATTTCCAGCTTTTTCCATTGAGAATATCCCAGCTCTGACACCATGTGCTACGAAATGTAGTCTGCTTTTAATGAGATTGAGCTCAGAAATGTCAAGAGTCAGTGCATGTTTTGGTAAAAAGGTAACTTTATTACAAGCAACATGGTAGCAAAGCATAAAGGATGCTAACAGTTCAGCACATCACCAAGGTGTTCATTACTGTACAGACAATTTTAAATGGGTAATATTGTTATATACATATGCACAATGTATTTTTATATGTATGCATTCTCAATTTGCTTTTGACTAGAATAATGAAAATATGCAGGTTAATATGTCTTTTTCCTTCTGTTTTAAATGTTTTTTAAAAAGTCAAGCAGAAAAGTAAAGAACCTGCAGCAATAAATAATGTGCAGATGTGAAAAGAAACCACAAATGTTCAGTTTTGTTTTTCAATTAAACAACCTAATAACAAGTATCTTTGTGTCTGGTTTCTAGATAATTATCTGTCTTTTAAATCATTTATCTTAATTTATTTCACTGATGTGAATTTATTGATACAGTTACTTTTCTCAAACTGATTGTGACCTGTGCATGAAATATAAATCACAATTCACCAAAACTTGACTTGGTAAACCTCTGAAATGGGTTTGAACATGGGTCGTACTGGTGGGGGGGGGGGCAAGTCCATGATTCCATGCTTTTTTTGCATTTGGTGAGTTGAAATTCAGGGAATTATGATTATTTCATCTGTCAGTCAAAATCCATCAAGAATACAGAGCAGGACTATATATATATATATATATATATATATATATATATATATATATATATATATATATAAGCATGCACATAAGTTTGCATGTGCCTGTGGTGTGTGTGTGTGTGTGTGTGTGTGTGTGTGTGTGTGTGTGTGTGTGTGTGTGTGTGTGTGTGTGTGTGTGCACTCTTGAGTGTGCAGTGTGTTCTTCACATGCACAACACTTAACATGCACACATTTATACTGGGTTCTTGATATGAAACTTTTTTTTTTGTATTTCCTTTTATTTTTATGCATAGCTAAGAAAGATTCTACTCATCTGAAGGGAATGCCTGCAGCACGTTTTTAGATGTCATGTTTAGAATACAACGTGGATTATTTACTAATGACATGATGAGACCTGCCAGATCTCGTTTTTCAGGTTTTACATTATTGCAGTTTTAATATAATTCACACACACATTTTGCACCAGCAAGCAACTGTCTTTTCAAACTAAAGTTCTACTAAGACAAAAAAAGTCTACTATATAAAATAATGTTAAGTATTCCCATTTCCAGAGAATCTATCAATTTATCATTGCTTTCTTTTCTATTTTACCTTTTTTTCGAGACCCTTTTGTTGTCTCTAGTTATACCGCTACCGTGTCTCCAACTTCAGGTATATATCCCTGTTTTTTTCTATCAAAGTATTGTTGTTTTCATCCTAAAATGTATGATTTATTTTCAGAGAAGGTAGTAGATAGTGGTTTACAGTCAACAAATAATGACAGTCATTACCTTTGCAGATTCATTTTGCTTCACAAAAAGCATGATCATTCAAATCTTTTTATTATTACAAATTTGTAAGGGAACAGTGTCCACATTTGAAAATGCCTTCAGTCTGAGACATTTTTTTTCTAGGAGTGTGTTTGGTTTTGTCTGTGATTTTGGAGGAAAGATGTTGAGAGCTATGACTGCAGTAAGGACTGAAATATGATGAATGTTATTGCAGCTCAGGCACTTGATTCTGCTGTTTCTTTTATGACATCTATGGTGTTATCTCTTTAAGACATTAACATTTAGTGCAAGACAGATGGTTTCTAGACTGTTCACCTGTGTTGATACAATCAACAAAGCCATAGTGTTGAGGATACAGTGTCCTGCATATAAGCTAGATATGTTAATCTCTAACCCAATAAGTATTACGCACAAACAGCCCAGCACTGGGTCTCATATCAGATTTACTTTTTGCTATCTGTCTTTATGATCAAACTAATTATTTAATAGTAAGAATATGGCAATGCATTTGGGGGGGGGGGGGGATAAATATATTACAACATTGAAGAATGCAGCAGCTGGAGATCTTATTCCAGTTTCAAAATAATTATTTTCACTCTGTGTTTACTTAAAAGGTAGACAAACAAACTGCACACATATCTACATTAATATATGTGACCGTATGACTTTGAGCACACGTATTATCTCTGTCTGAAATGCTGTCCACCATTGCAAAGATTTGCTTAAAATGCTGAATCATGGTTAAATGGACCAGAAACCTTACAGGAACACATTCTGAATTATTATACAGCAGTACATATGATGTACTTACTTTCTCACAACATATTTCCTTCATTATTTTTTAATAACTAGCAATTTGATATTAGTCTGCCATACAAAGAAATTAATGTCATTGTATTCAGGGAAAGTAATGGTTCACAAGATAATTCATCCCATGATCAGTAACTTCAGATTTTAGTGATTTCTGGGATTTAATTTAATTTTTTTTTTTTTAATTTTTGTTTTAGCAAAACTAATTACTACTCAGCATTTGTATACATTTAATTTAAAAAAACGCCATCCTTATATCTTCCCCTTAGAATTTCAAAACTCTCATCACCTCATCCAAGACATTCACAAATGACTTCTTTCCCAAAGGAAAAGTTACATATATAAAATAAAATTGCTGAACACAATTATCAAGTTAGTCTACTGTTACCATGAAAATGATACTTTCATATTTCATCTTTGTCCTACTGACCTCTAAACATTATTTAGCTTCTTAATATATTGTCTGAATGTCCTACCAATACAAACTACATGTTAAAGTTAAATAAAAATGCCCATAGCCAGTCTGTTATCACTAGGCATTTCCTACAACGTAACTGTATTTGAATTGTAAGGTTACTGTATCAATTACATATCAATTACATACAAATAATTATGCACAGGTCAGAGAAAAGGGGACTGCATAACAATCAGATCCAATATGTATCTGCACAGCAATACATATTGTGTCTGTTATGTTTACCTTGAGGGATTATGGATACAGTACTTTATCTGTTATCCTTTGTTTCAGCCATGTGCCATTCATGGTTAAATTATATGCCTTTTGACAGTGAAATGGCACACAGCCGAAGCAAAGGATTACAGATGATTACAGATGATGTACTGTATTCTTAGTCTCTCAAAGAAAACATAACAGATCAGACTTCTGATCTAAATTCTAAAACTATGGGCACTGCTGCGCAGATCCAAAAAGTGGTCATGTGAGCAATAGGCAATGGATCTGATTGTTATGTGGTCCACATCTCCTTAATCTGCTCGTAATAATGTGTATCATTTATAGAATATATGACAAGATATATCAGTAGTTTGTATTTCACCCTTCACTTGGGAAAACATGATTGTGGCATTTCAGCAATAACCCTTCTTTTTGTCATTTGAACTGAAAAGAAGTATATAGACTGGCAGTGCCTTTGTGAAGGTCATGTAATGTATCAGTAACTGTGGATGTTGGAAAACTGTTTTACTAACCCCAGACCGAATTTTGTACTCTCACATCTGGATTCTGCAGCAGTGAAGTCTGTCATATTTTCTAAATGCAGATCTTTATAAACAGTGATAAAATTATTTACAAAATTTTTGTTATTAGAATATCACTTAGTTATCTGACATGAAATGTGGCAGCATATTTTTCAAATGATAATGAAATATAATAATGTGCACATTTATAACAAGATTGGTGCCCAGCAGCATTTGAACATGTTTCCAGGCTTTGGCTATAATATCAGCTTCTGAGCTGCTGCTTTGGTAGTTTCAGGAAATGATGAATAACAGTAAAAAAGTATTGTCATGGTGAGTACAAAAAGCAGTGTTAACACTGAGGCATTAAATCCTATAACATTGTCTCATCCTAAGACACTTATGATACATGCACACAGCCTATGTCACTTTACTTCATACATCCAATATAAATGAACCACAATATGACAGTACAACTAACAAGGGAGAAATTATTAAAAAAGTGACATAATCCAACCAAAAAAGGTCTCATATTATTCGGCTCAGGTGACAAAATTATGGCCACTATAATTTGAATTTTGATCTGAATTCTAAAACTAAGGGCACAGTAATTGTAAGCCACAAGTAGTATGTTGATTTTCTTATGCTTAAGTTATTGTTTCATCATATTCTTTTTGTTCAGTACATTTTTATTAAAATAAGGTATGAATCATCCAAGTATCATATATTTCAGTATACACTATTATATGAATTATATAGTTAATAAAAACACTATCATTGTTTTGATAGCACTCTTCATATAAATCTCACATTATTTTTAGAATTTAAAATGTCTTTTAGCTTTGGTTAGGTTTGCCTTTGTCTTAGTGTCATGTATTTTGTTTGCAGGCAAACAACACATAAACAAATGGAAAACCAGGCATGTGTTTTTTTTATCACTGTAAGAGTTTTATCCTTCTGCACCGCAGAGTTGGCTGCCTGCAAGCAAAGTTTTGCATTCAGAAAAGAAAGACCTAACACTTTGGATGGCATCCGAAATCAGCTATGCCAAGTGTTTCCAAAAGAAGAGAAAGAGAGTTTACAAACAAATCTTGCTAAATTCATTCACTCACTCATTTTCTGACACTGGCATCTTATTTAGGCTTATGTGAGTACAACAGAGGTAGCGGTCTACATGGATCAGGCCTGGATGAGTAGCTGTTAATAAAGTGCTCTTGATGACATCATCAGCACAAATTGTAGCATATCTTACTGTAAATTCACAAACCATTGAGTGCCACATCACTGCCTGATGTTTAAGTTACCACGTAGATTCAACAGAAACTTCTTCAGTTGCACAATTTTACAACTCTAAAACATTGACTATAAATCTAACCAGGTGATTGTCTACTTTCATTTCTCAGTAGCAGTTACTGCAATCTATTGTCTGAACATTAAGGTAACACTGGGTTTTAACAAGATTGTTTTAGTCATATATTCAAGGTATGGTAAATCACGGCTCTATACAATGAGTTTTTTTTTCAGTTACCATTCTGCACAGTGAGTATTTTGAGTTACCAGAAGTGAGATGAAAGGGGGAATGAAGACATCTCTAAGCATCTTGTTGAGCTTTTAAAAGCCCATAAGCAGATATAAAATCTGAGCAATGACCTTAGAAAAGTATAGAAATAATATTCTTTACAAATGTAAAACTGTCCTCCAAGGATCATTTAAGCCACTCAGTCATATGCTTCTTTCTAACAGACACTGTAATCCAGTTATGATGTGTAATGTTTTTCAAACAGAATGTTGCCAGATTTCCTGCTCAGACACAGATGTTCAGACAATTTCACATTATGATGAATATTGTGTAATTTCCACATGACAATTGTTCAGTGGTGCTAGCTGAAACTTTACCTTTGCTTTAATTTTTTCTTTCTGTGAAGATCATATCTGCAAATCCTGTACATCTAGTCATTTCCAACCTCCTATTCTGTTCCCCCCTGAACCTCTCTGATCCCTACCCTGGAACACAGTGTGTATTGATTCTTTCATACTTGAGTTGTTGGATAACTGTGAGTGTGTAGTGAGGGCTGTGCCACTTCCCAGAACATTCTGGAAATTGTGATAAGGATGTAACAAATCATAGTACGAGGGCTGTAATAGGTTAGATGACATGCAAAAAACACTTGAGTACAACAGACTGCATTTGTTTACTTGCAAAAAGGTATGAAGGATGTGATAGTGACAGGATAATATGACAACAATTTACTTTGCATTGTCTATATAACATATAAGCATTTAGTGACCTTGAGTGATTTACTTTACACAGTACACTAATGTGGCATATTAGAATAACCACAAATATTTTTATGAATCTTACCTGGTTACCAATCTATTAAAATAGAACAACACATTTTATATTAATCTAGTATGATACAGAAAGGCATTTTATTTTATGAGTCTCAAAGAAAGAACAGGAATTGTGACTGATTCATGACTTAGCACATGGTAAAGGATGTTAACATAAGACATAACCAGGAAGTTGCTACCATACAAGTCAGAGATTTAGTGTTTCTTAATCTTGCAAAACTAAAGAAGCATTGTACCACTTTCAACTGCTCCTGCATTAATCATTATAATACCCCATATGCTGAAGCTACAAATGCAGGAGCCGTTTAAGATGATATATTTATACTAGACAAAGGGTTCACCTTTTATGTAATAAAACATCATAAAATGACAGACTGAATGGCACCTGTAGTCTGGTTGGTGACAAAGCACAGGAGCATATGAGGAAATAACAAAATATATAATGTGCACTGAAAGTCATGCCTGCCTGCTACTGGACAACAACACTGGTATTCATTCTCCTTGCCCTAAGGCTATTATTTTATACCACATGCCCCTAGCTCTATTTACTCTGTCTTCATATCCCTTTCCCTCCCAAACTGTGTATACTCTTTTCAATTTATCATCTGGTAATCCCATGCAATTAGCGCAATCTTGGTTTTCTTTGGTTTCTGACAACCTCATCTTTCCTCTCACCAGACGTTCAAATGCCAGTGGAGTCCTTCATTCCTTTAGTCTTAGCCAATCCCCTTATGGAACACTCAGTTTCCTCAATTGATATCCACCATTTTTTGATGACCCTTCCACAAACACCTGCTATCTACATTTCCCCATCCCTCTCATACTCTGTTATCTCATATAACCCACTTTCTCTATTCCTTTCCTCTCTGCTGGCATCTAACCCATTTCTATTTTATACCTCAGTTTCATGAGCCCTTGTGTCAGCCACTCAGTACTGCTGTTTACATCACCAGTGTGTTTGTATGACTCCATCTTTCCTTAGTGACCTCTGCTCCAGTAATTCACCTTAACTCCTTGTTCTACATTTATCTGAACACATTGTTTCCTTGCTTGGCTATACAATATATACTAAAATCTGTCATTCCCAATACTTCCCTTCTTCTATTCCCAATCAGCCATCTCTTTCTAGTCCTTCTCCTTTCTCCCCACCCACAATGCCTTCATTTGTCATATTTTTGCATCTCTTTTGCAGTTTGATGCTACAGGTGTAGCTCCACATACCTTGCCAACTATATCACCAGAGGTAGCAGCATCATATATAATATTCTCATCATGTTTACCAAATGACTCTTCCCTCACACTCCTTTCATGAAAACATCTTAGAAATCTGTCTAATAACTCTTTACAGTTTCTACTACTGGTGTCCTGTAGATCACTGTACACTCTAATTCCCAAATACATTTGCTCATTCATATGTAATGGAAAGACCAAGTCATCCTCCATTTTCCCTCTCCCACACTCATTGTGACCTGTTTCTGAGTTTAAAGGGTTGTACTACAGCAATAACAGTTATGCAACTATTAAAAATATTTCATTACTTTGGGTAGGTCTTCACTCACATTTCTTTTATTGTCATCATGCAAACTTCTGTGAATAACCCACTAAGAAATCTTTCCAACATTCAGCCTTCATCACTTTATTACCCCCCCCCCCCATGACAGGATTTATTTTACCAATAAAATAGGAGGTGAGATAAACTGCCACTTTCAGAGCAGAATTACTGAAGAACATCCAAGCTGCTAATACACAGGTATTTATCTGCTCCTACTTCATGTAACACCTTCAAAAGACAAGGCCAATTTAGTTTTTCAATATTTGTTTACTATCAAACAATACAACTGCTGAAGCCGTCTATACTAATTTCCCTGTCTATCCTTAAATGTGAATGAAAGTCTCCAGTCATCCTCTGAGCACTTTTCCTTCATAAATCCCACCTTCCTGGACAGATGATAACTGTGAGAAGCAATGCATCCATATCAACTGGAATTTTAGCAAAAATGTTTGCCTTTGCACTAAATAAAGAAATAGCACTGTTATTCATGAACTGTTTCTTTGCATATCCCTTATTATTCATCTACCTAGAATCTTAATATTCTGCTGGAAACTCATTACAGGCCTTGCAGCTTTGTAAAGTCCTCATCATAAGAACATTTTCCTGTCTTGCAGTACTCTGTTAAGCACCTTCCTCCCATGTTCTGGTAGTCTTCATTCCATCTAGACTCTGTCTTCATCTCACTCTTCTCCAAAAACTCTTCATCTTCCCACAGAATTCTGAAAATGATTTAAAGATCTTTTCTTTATGCCCCAGTCTTTATCTTTTGTTGTCTTATAAGATTGCCACTGTGCTATCATCTCTTAGCTTCTTTAGCTTACTCATGTTTACCTTACTCATGTTTACCTTACTCATGTTTACCTCTCCTTTTACCCACCATCTGCCTTACTTCTTTCCTGTCTCCACTTGTCAAGGTACTTCATTTCTGAATTGTACACTTTATCTCACTACTTTTGTCTGTACTACTAGTTTATTCATCTGTTTTATTCCTCTGCCGCCTTTACAATGACCTTTCCAATAATTAAGTTCTTGTTTCGAATTCTTTCTAAACCATTCCCTTCTAACAACTATCCTCGCTTTCCCTGAGTTTTTTCCCACCCCGCTTTCTTGCAGGCACCACTACCTTATTGCTTTAATTATTCACTTCCAACCTACTGCTAGATTGTACAGCCAAATCATGCCCTCTATCTCCTAACAACATCTCGGTTTGAAAATCACCTTCCTCCTTTGCATTAGCCAGTTTCAACATCTTAAGTTTACCAATGAGTGGTGTAAGAGACAGCCCTAATGAATATTTCCCTTTTTTACTTGGCCAGTCTCCCACGTTGTCTGTCTGGAATCAGCCATTCAGTCTGTCCAGTACTCATAAACTGGGAAATGTGTAGTCCCTCATGTTTCTACACCTTTTCATTTATATCCTTACTAATCCTTTTTTGTCATTTCCTACTTCAGTCCTTTCTAGTGATGTTTTGTCACCCCACATTACTACCTTTTCTTGCACATAATGTTAATTCCCCTCCCCATGTTCTTCTTATCACCATCCTCCCTCATTTTAGCTGCGTTATTATCCATATAAATTGAGCATCCTTATTGCCTGAACCAGAGTAACTACCTATAGCAACTCTGTGCTATCCCAGATACTGCCATCTGGTTTTCCTCTGTAAGAATATGGCTATCCCATTCCTAACCTCTTGACTTATGTGCTTAACTGCCTGAGTCCCTGTTTTTTAACTTGCAAGCCTCCCTTGATGATAATTTGGTCTCTTGTAAACTACTCCTACTCACCTGCTTAGTATCTCCTTTTTTTAATACTAGGCTATTAACACTTCATACATTTTTTGTCACCATATTAAAAAAAAATCCCTTGTCTCCCTCCTTCCTACCTCCTGTACACCACTCGATATTACCTGCAGAATGTCATCCACCCATCAGAGCTAGAGCTACTTGACCCTTTGGTAGTCCACTCCTGAATACCAATATTGTCTCTCTTCAAGCCCTCAAAGGAAATGATGATGCTACAGGCTGCCATATTTGTTGACTTATATATTAATTATCCCCACTGCAGTATGATACAAATATGTTGCTAAACGCTCCCTTCTTGCTGAGTATTGGTTTCCTCATCTGATCACCCCATAGATCTTGCTCAGTCTATCTCTTGATATATCTGCTTGCCTCTCTCTTAGCTCATCACCCCCAGTGGCTGCTGCTTTCATTGACTGGTAAATTACTACTCCCATATATTTTACATAAATATTTTACATGCTCATTCATGTAAGCCTTCCTACTCCCCCTGTCCTGTCCAGTCATGTAAGCTGTAATGTTTGGTTTCCTTTATCGAGGGTTGAAACATATTTTGAGGCATAGCCGGGATGTTTATAATTTTACTCCAACTTCCAGAACACAGCCTCTTCCCTGAAGCTGCACTATGTGTGCCCTCAGTTCTAGATAGTGAGTGTATGTTTTTGTAAATACACATTTTTATTACTGAAAAAAGTTCTTATACTAAAAAGTGTACTGTCATGCTCTAAAGCAAGTATAAGTAACACATTTTTGGAGTTGAATATAATCTCCTTACCACATACAATACGAAATTACACAGTTTTTGGTGTAAAAATTATGTTGTTTTGCAATTTATTTTTCTGGCAAGCACAGCCCTCTGAATATTTTTCTCACAGCTGAAAATCCGTACCATGACATCATGAAATACAGAACCCATAATTCCTTACTAACTAAAGTGATGCATACACTGCTATATTTCCATGTTAAATTTGATAGAAGTATTTTAACTAATTTCTCACTTTTTTCCAGATGGGACACCTCATACTAAAAAGTAACACATGTTGAAGTATCAGTGAAACAACAGTGTAAATAAGAAGCAGCTCCTCCATAGATGTAAGTTATGTTTGATTACCCATAATGGCTTGCAGTTGTATTCAAATCATTGTTTATTACCTACCATGGCATCATTTTGTAGGTGTGGTCATTAGAAAAAAAAAACAGAGAAAACAGTAAAACTAAAACGATCACACAGCGTAGTATAATCTTCATTTATTGTGAAATAACTTGCAGTTTTTATCAGGAGAACTGTAACTGGAAATGAAATAAAACATAGATCAAAACAAATATGACCAACACACTTTAAAAAAAAAAGAGATAAGCATGTCAGGACTTTTTTTTTTTTAATTGTAGAACATCTGAATGCACAAAACAAATATTTAAAAATGCCTACACCATGGTGCACTAATTGTGTACATTTTACCTACAGACTTGTATACCTGCAGTTCATCTTAGTAAATCTGTGTAACTACACGGGTTACTATGACAGCAAAAATAAGAAGAGTCAGATATTACACATAATGCACCTCTCTTCCCATGTCTTTTCTGACCCCTTATATCTTCTTACCCCTCCTCCTTTCAGTCATCCATCTCGACATCTGCAATACTCTTTTCTGTCCCTGGGTAACTACTGTTTTAATTTGTTGAAAGTTTTCTTGTTGCTCGGGTATACCTGAGTGAATGTGTGCCGCATTACAATATTTTTTTTTACCTCATATATAATAGAAGTATTGATTAACAAACATTGCACTAGAGCTATTGTTTGCAATGGCTTACCAATGTCATTAAAAAGAAGTTATGTCTTACCATAATGTTCCATCTGTATTGTTGATCCCCGTTCAGTCATTACATGTGGGTAGTCAGTTCCGACCTCAGAGCCGGGCTGGCCATCTTCCAAGCTCGCGCCAGCTGCAAACTCTCGAGCTATACTCTTACCCAGAATTCCCCTCTCCCTGTTACCTCAGATTGAGTTTGCAAGCCAAAAGAAGGTAGAGGCTACCTCTGGTCAAATGACCTAACAGAACCGAATGGTGAGATTCACTAAAAGCCCCAGGAGGGGAAGGAGGGAGGGTCGTAATGACTGAACGAGGATCAACAATACAGATGGAACATTATGGTAGGACATAACTTCTTTATCTGATATTGTTAATCCTCGTTCATTCCCTACATGTGAGACAGAGTCCCCAGCTACCTTTATTCCTGGGAGGCTCTTATGGAAGGACATTCCTGAGCACCATAGAACCAAAAGATGCTCTTCCCCTGGAGGCCAAATCCAACTTGTAATGATTGATGAAGGTATGAGGACTAGCCCAAGTTGCAGCTGCACAAATGTCATGTAAAGAGGCTCTGGCATGGAAGGCAGCAGAAGTTGCCACCAACCTTGTAGAATGAGTCTGTATGGTAGTAGTTAATGGGATGTTACATTTTCTATAAATGAAGGTTACGCAGTCTTTTAACCATTTAGCCAATGTGACCTTAGCAACAGCACATCCTAATCTAGATCCAGAATAGGCCAAAAATAACTGGTCTGATTTACGAGAAGCCTTAGTCCTGTTCAAGTAGAAGCGAATTTGCCTGTGAATATCTAGGGTATGTAGGCAATACTCTCCTCTGTTTGAATGATTGGGGAAGAAAATCGGCAATTCAATGGTTTGATTAATAGACATTTCAGAGATCCTTTTTGGCAGAAAGGAAGGATTAGTTCTCAGTGACACTCTATCTCTATGAAAAATCAAATATGGTCTCCTGATGCATAAGGCTTGAAGTTCAGAGATACATCTGGCAGAAGTAATGGCAACCAAAAACAAGGTTTTCCATGACAAATATTTGAGGTCACAAGAAGAAGCTGGTTCGAAAGGTGGCATTGTCAAAGCTTGTAGGACTAATGACAGGTCCCATGGTTGAGTAGGTTCTCTAAAAGGGGGTTTTAGATGATTCACGCCTTTTATGAAAGTCTTGCATAATTTGTGTGACATCAGAAAAGAGTCTTGGACACCATCATGAAAATTAGATATTGCAGCCAAATGAAATCTAATGGTAGAGGCAGATAGACCGGATTGAAATAAGGTAGACAGATATTCCAGTACTATCGACACTGGTGTCGAAAAAGGATCTACCTGTTTTTCTTTCAGCCAAATAGTAAATCTTTTCCACTTGCTGAGATATGTAATTCTGGTGGAAGACTTATGAGATGCAATAAGAATGTCACGTACTGGCAAAGAAAGATCATTCTGCCTGGCAAGCAAAGGAATTGGAGGAGCCAAACTGTGAGCTTCAGGCTGTTCAAATTGGGGTGAATCAGATTCTGTGGATGGGAGATCAACCCTGGGGTTGGATGGAGAATTCACAGTTGATCTAGCAGGTGAGACCAAAGGAAGGGGAACCAAATCTGATGAGGCCAATATGGTGCTATGAGGATTACTTTGCTCTTCAATCGGCGGGCTTTCTTTAGAAACTGGGGAAGGAGGGGGAGAGGTGGAAATGCATAAAGTAGACCTGAGGGCCAATCGTGGACTAGAGCATCCCTGGGTGACTATTCCGAAGGGGGAATCAGGGTGAAATAGTTGCTGCATTTGTAGTTGGTTGGGGATGCAAAGAGGTCGCAGCAAGGAAGACCCCAGTGGTTGAAAATCTCTGCCGCTATCAAAGGATTCAGGGACCACTCATGAGGTTGTAGAATACACCTGCTGAGTCTGTCTGCTATCACGTTGGAACTCCCGGGAATGTGCATTGCTAGAAGAAAGCAGTTGGTAGCCATTGCCCATTGCCATATCCTCATGGCTTCTCAACAGAGTGGGTAAGATTTGGTTCCACATTGTTTGTTGATGTACCAGACCACCGCCATGTTGTCTGATTGTATTGCAATAGTCCCAGATGGCAGCAGGGGATGGAATGCTTGCAATGCCAGAAGCACCGCCCTCAGCTCTAGAACATTTATATGTAGATGGGCCTCCATTTTGGACCAAGTACCTTAGACTGTCTGTCCCTGAAATAGCCCCCCCACCCAATCAGGGAGGTGTCCGTGGTCACTGTAGCCTTGGGCTGTTGGGGGGAGAAGGGTGAGACTATTGTGATGGATTGTGCACCATCCACTAATTTAAATCCTGCTTGCACCTGTGAGTTACCCAAAACTTTGCTGAAAGAGGGTACTGAAAGGGATACCATTGGGTGAGCAGTAGCCATTGTAGAAGCCTCATGTGAAACCTGGCTAGGGGGGACAATAGTAATGGAGGCTGCCATGGAGCCCAACAACTATAGAACAGAGTGAGCTGTGGATTTCTCCCGTGAAATGATTGGAATTAGTTGTTGCTTTATCCTTACAATTCTGTGCTCTGGAATGGATTCTCTGCAATTCTTTGTGTTCAAGACGACCCCTACGAATTCTGTGGACTGAGATGGGGTGAGATTAGATTTTTGCCAGTTTAGGGTTATGCCTAGGCTTTGTGCAGTGAGGAGAGAGTATGCCAGAGTTTCTTCCAATAGATGTCTGGTGGGGGCAGAGATGAACCAGTCGTCTAGGTATGGAAACACCTGGAATCCTTGTAGTCGCAAGTGAGCTGTGATGACTGCCATGCACTTTGTGAACACTCTGGGGGCTGTAGAGAGTCCAAAGGGCAGTACTCTGAATTGGCAATGACTGGCTCCTGCACGGAAGCGAAGGAATCTTCTTGATGGTCTGTCCACTTTTATGTGGTAGTACGCATCTTGAAGATCTATAGAGCACATCCAATCATCTTTTTCCAAAAGCGGAAAGATAGACTGTATTGTGGCCATCTAGAATTTCTGTACCTTTACAAACTTGTTCAATACACTGAGATCCAAAATTGGTCTCCAGTCCCCGTTTTTTTCGCACCAAAAATAGTCTTGAGTAGAATCCGGATCCTGTCTGGTCTGGAGGGACTATTTGGATGACTCTTTTTCTTAGCAGCTTTGAAATCTCTAATGCTGCTTCTTCCCTTTTACTGGGTGGAACGTTAGCTAAGGTTGTTAGGGGAGTGGGACAAAGGTTGAAGGGGATATGATAACCTCTGGTTATTATCCTTTGTACCCAAGAATCTGTGGTAATGGTTAGCCAGGCAGAAGGGTACGAAGAGAAACGACCCCAACCACTTCCAGAGGAAAGCAGTTGGGCCGCTCTTCAGGAGTGCTGGTAGGATTGGCCAGGGAAAGAATCCTTGGAACCCTGGTTATGGAGACCCCCTCTGGCCTGAGAGGGGCATCTTCCCTGAGAGTTTCCCCCTTTGCCTCTAGGGGAGAACTCGGCCTGTGTGTCACGGAAAGAACCTTGAGACTTTTTGTGCCATATCTTTCCACTCTTCTGGTTTCTGGAGAAAGCCCATTGAGGGGAAGAATAATGGAAACATACAGCAGAAAGGGTCTTACCATCCTGTTCACATCTGGCCAGTGTGCTTTTAACCTTGGGTCCGAACAAAGAAGAGGCTTCAATGGTAGCATTGAGAAAGGAAGCCTTGAAGGGTTCCGCGAAATTACACAAGCGCATCCAGGCATGGTGTCTCAGAAAAAAATGCCTGAACCCACCACTTTAGCTGCTCCTTCTGATGCATGAGATATCAGGTGCATGGAGGAGTTAGATATCAGTTCAATGGTAACTAGCTGAGAGGCCAGTCACGGACCTCATCAGACACAGCTCCAGCCAAAGTTTCAGAGAGCTCAGAAATTAAGTCTCTTTGAAGCCTGGTAAAATGTGCCATATAGTTCAGGGACCTAACTGCAAAGGTTGATGATGCAAAGGTATGCTTTCCTAGTCTGTCCAGAGCCTGGGAATCTTTGTTGGGTGGATGGACAGTCTGGCTTTCTTCTTCTGCCAGGTCCTTTTTATTTGTGGCTGCCACCACCAAGGCATCTACAGGAAGACCTTTGGACCAATGGAGATCACTAGCAGGAGGGGCCAAAATTTTATCTGGCTGCCGGGGAATGGCCTCAACAGTGTCAAGAGCCTTCCACGCACACTGCACAATGAGCCGGACAAGTTCGTCGGCAGGTGGAGTAACCCAGGAGGTAGGGGGCTGGGCATGAAAGGCCTGCTGGAACCCAGACTCTTCAGAGGTCAGGTTAGAGGGCTGCCAATCACCTCTCTGTTTAAGGATTTCAAGGCTATCACCAAAGGATATCTCAGAGGGTGATCAAGGGGACCCTTCCCCATCATCAAAGTCTGTGTCTTCATTAAGGGACTCCTCTGTGGAGTCTATGTACTTCCTCTTGCACAAGATCTTTTGATGATCTTCCTCAGAGGGAGAAGCTGGGGAAGACAGACAAAAGGGGTCTCCTGTGAGAGTATGCCCTTGCACCCGGTGTCTGCTAGGAGCAGCTTGTGTACATTGCAGTCCAGAGGAGGGCGGGGTGAATGATGGCACAGGATTGCCAACTGATGAGCCTTCTCCATTAGCTGGAAGGCCAGTCCACCTGAAGATGAGTGGGGACCCAAGGCAGGGGTCACCCCTCATCCAAGTGGCTCAGCTGACCCGGAGTCCCTGGATTGCTGTGAAATGCCAAAGTACGTATGCCACAGCTGACATCCTGGGCTGTGGCAAGACTCTCCTGCCACAAAGGCAACTGTGTCTCCTTAGTGAGGTCCATAAAGGGAATCATAAAGGGGGAAGACTGTGCTATATCAAGGGGCTTCAAAGGCAATGAAGGAAGAGAATAAGTAGGGATCTTTGGTAAAGGGTCATCACCTCCTGAGGAAGGATAGGTTCTGGGGGATGGGATACCTCTGGCCAAAAGCAACTGATCCATAAAATGCAACACATCGTGTTCAGAGAGGCTTCTTGGGGATTTCATGGACATGGCTGAGGGAGAGTCAGGTCTATCCAAGGATGGAGCAAGCTCAGTGCCCACCATGGGGGAGGTCTGCACTGAAAACAATGGAGCTGTAATGGTCTGAACTATTGGTGTCTGCACCAAGGAAATCATCGGTGCCGAAGTCATGGTCTGCACCGACGATGAGGTCGGTACTGAAGTGATTGTCAGTGCTAAGGCCTGAGCCAAAAACATCGGTGACGAAAACTGAATGGTCGGTACCGAGAGGGTAGTCAGTGCCAGGTAAGTTGTCAGAGCTGAAAAAGGAATGAGAGTCGAGACATCCATTGGCGTCGTAACAGTCTGCATCGACTGAACAGACGGTGGTGGTAAGGGAGTCTGAACCGAGGAGCTCATCGGTACCTATGAGGTATGGGGCACACTAGGTGCTGAAGTCACAGATGGCACCAATGACCTCTGCCAAAGGTCTAGGCACCAAAAGCGCTTGAGCTTAAGAAGTCAAATCCGAACTGGAAAGCTTAGCTTTCTTAGGTCTCGGTTCCTGAGAGTCCCCAGCTGGGGACGAAGGAAGACACTTGGCCTTTTTTTGTTCATCACGCTTTTTCTCATGGGATCTTGGAGGGGTTGAAGCCTCCGACCCAGAAATAACCTCTGAAAAGGGAGATTTAAGTAGCCCCTTCAATATTAATTTATTTTTCCTTTCATTAACGTCCTATTAGGGAAGTTCTTACAAATCCCACAAGGCGGGTCAACTGTTAGGTGTGGCACACCTAAGCAGTAGACATACAGGGAATGTGCATCAGAAGTAGGTAATTTATGGCCACAATATAAACATCTTTTAAACCATGGACTACCTTTTTTATCTGCCTTGGTTAGAAGGAAAGAAGGAAAAAACAGAAAAATACTAGCAATGGTACAAGAAATACCCGAAGGTAAAAAGGAAAGGGTTTTACCAATGATGGTAAAAAAAGGAATTACCTCACAGTAAGAAGAGAAGAAGAGCTGAAAAGAATTCAAAAAAGGTTGTTGCTAAATGCGATAAGGTAAGAGATAACTATCTAATAACTTTTTTGTGAAAAAAGCTGTCTTAGAACTTAGGTATGAAGAAAAATATTGTACTTAGCTCAAGAGAAATAGCTAGACACGACCGAATGGAGACACGGCAAACGACATCTGAGGTAACAGGGAGAGAGGAATTCTGGGTAAGAGTTTAGCTCGAGAGTTTGTAGCTGGCATGAGCTTGGAAAAATGGCTGGCTTGGTTCCAAGGTCGGAACTGACTACCCAAACATAAGGAATGAACAAGGATTAACAATATCAGATTGTTCCTTATCTTTACATGGAAAAGAAACTTGTTAGATTTTCTAATTACTGCCATCAAGGATACCATTGTATAAACCTCTAATAATTCAATATTTAAAGAACTTATATACATTTCTTACTATAATCCACTTAATGTTGTACTGACAAGGTCACAAAACATCTAAAACATGGCATATCATCCATCGACTAATAAAGATTTTTGGAGACAACAGCCTTTGTTCCCCTTTTCTATCTGGAAAAGAGGATTCAGTATTGAGGAGTAACTAAGATTCATTGAATTCAGCTAAGATTCTCTGGCTATCCCTTTGGGACATTTTCAGTTAGCCCTAAACCATCACTGGTCTGGGTAGGAGACACATCTGGGCAGGCAAACTACTGAGTTCTTCAAGATTTTGTTATTAAAACTTTATGGCAGATTACATCTTGGAGACCATCCACCACCTTCATGGAAGGAAGCTGAAAGTTCAGTTATTCTATAGCCTAAGGCAAATACTTAGCTTAATTTTCTTTACTGTGTATCTACAATATTTTCATTCTTGGTTTACTATTGAAATTGCGAACGGCACTTGGGCGACAGTCGGATAGTCGAACGTATAAGGTCGTAAACACAGATGTCGAAGACATAATAATCAATCTAGGAACGGTTTTAACATGGGTCGAGGTAGGTGTTCAGTATTATTCCCTACTACAAACATCTTCCCTACCTCGACCCATGTTAAAACCATTCCTAGATTGATTATTATGTCTTCGACATCCGTGTTTACGACCTTATACGTTCGACTATCCGACTGTCGCCCAAGTGCCGTTCGCAATTTCAATAGTAAACCTTCATTCTTATGTAAGTGAATAAGTTATAAAATATTTGGTACACATAAACAAATGTCATCTTATCCACAAATGATAAATACAAAGAAACATCAGAAAGGATATCTCCATAGTGGATTATATGTACAGAAATACATTTCCACTTTAGTACTCTCAAAAGACTAAGATCATGCAATTTGTAATATAGTATAGGCACAAGGTGGTGAAATGCATCATGGAACCTAACTTATTTGTCCTTATTTTTACATTGTTGGTTTATACATCTTCTTTTAGGCAAGGAATGGAAAGTTCTCTTTGAATCAGTTTACATGCCAACCTGAACAAAATAAATAAATAAATAAACAAGAAATAAAGCGGTCGCCAAACGTACGGCTCTAAAATCATATAATGTTTATTAAAACAAAATAACAAAAGGTCTGAAAAAGCCACCGTTTAGGTGGTGAAAGCACTTACTGTTTTGTTATTCTGTTTTATTAAATATTATATGACTTTAGAGCCGTACATTTGGCGACCGCTTTATTTCTTGTTTATTTGTTACATAACTAAGTTTTTCGGTCGTGGAATTATCTGCACAGTATTTTGCTGCTTTAAAAAAAAAACCACGTAAATGTTTTCTCATACTTCCCTTTTCCATTAGTGTTTATATAGATAGTTACTAATTTATATTAACTCCGCCAAGGACGGTCCCAAGCCCGGCTGAAAAAGGAGGAGGGTTGGGCTTAGGGTTAGCAACCCCATCCCGTAAAAAACAAATTGCTACAAAAACACCAACTACAGGAGACACAGACAATCTTGTCTTGGAAGAGGAGGGTCCTTCAAATGGAAGATTTATGAAGTTTTGTGGCCAAAGCCGAAAGGACGCCACAAAGCAGAGCACCCTTCTCTCTACCAGGAAAATAAACATTGGCACATGGAATGTCAGGACCATGTATGAGCTAAGCAAGGCAGCCCAAGTGGCAGCAGAAATGAGAAATAACAACTTGAGTTTGTTGGGAATCAGCGAGACAAGGTGGACAGGGGCTGGTCAGTGTCGATTATCTACAGGAGAGTTGCTGCTTTATTCTGGACATGAGGACAGTGAAGCACTTCACTCCCAAGGGGTTGGTCTTATGTTGGCTAAACAGGCCCAGAGAGCCCTGATTGGATGGGAAGCACATGGCCCCAGGATCATCACAGCTTCATTCCGTACAAAGAAGAAAATTGTAATGAATGTGGTCCAGTGCTACGCACCAACTAATGACAGTGAAGAGGGAGATAAAGATCAGTTTTATGAAAGACTGCAGCAGATCCTCGAGACCTACCCAGACAAAGACCTTACTATCCTTATGGGCGATATAAATGCTAAGGTCGGATCCAGTAACATAGGATATGAGCAAATCATGGGTACACATGCTCTGGGAACAATCAATGAGAATGGTGAAAGGTTTGTTGATCTATGTGCTCTCAATAATTTGGTCATTGGAGGCAGCATTTTTCCCCACAAACGGATACACAAAAATACATGGGTCTCCCCTGACTACTCAACAGAAAACCAGATAGATCACATATGCATCTGTAGAAAGTTTAGAAGAACATTACAAGATGTCAGAGTGAAAAGAGGGGCAGATGTAGCATCTGACCATCACTTGGTGGTGGCTAGACTGAAGCTAAAGCTAAAAAGAACCCAGGTTCAAGAGTCATCTAGGAGAATCAAATACAATGTTCATCTATTGAAAGATTCTCAGACAAAAGAACAGTTCAACATTGCACTGAAGAACAAATTTGAAGTGCCACAAGAACTGGATGAGGAGGGTGGAGTAAACAGCTCATGGCAGAATGTGAAAAAGGCTGTAGACTTAGCTTGTCAAGAGACATTGGGACCTAAAAAGTATCATCAGAAAGAGTGGATCACTGCAGAAACACTGGTAAAGATAGAAGACAGAAAGAGGAAGAAGGCAAAAGTAAACAACAGTAAAACCAGAGCTTCAAAGAGCAAGGCCCAAGAAGAATATGCAGATGCCCACAGAGAGGTCAAAAGATGCATTAAAATAGACAAGAACAATTATGTGGAACAGTTGGCAGTTGAGGCAGAACTGGCAGCTTACAGTGGTAACACAAAAATGTTGTATGATATCACCAAGCGACTTTCAGGAAAGTACAGTAAGCCAGAGAGACCTGTTAAAGATAAGCAAGGGAAAACCATCAATAGTATAGAACATCAACTGAAAAGGTGGGTGGAACACTTTGAAGAACTTCTAAACAGACCGTCACCTCTAATCCCTCCAATTATTGAGCCAGCCAATGAAGATCTACCAATCAATTGTGAAAAGCCAAGCAAGGAGGAGATCAGGAAAGCCATCATCCAAATGAAAAATGGGAAAGCGGCAGGACCAGATAACATCCCGGCAGAGGCCCTTAAAGCAGACCTGAATACATCAGTGGAGATGTTGTACCCACTCTTTGAAAGAATCTGGGCAGAGGAAACTGTTCCTTCAGAATGGAAAGAGAGCCATCTCATTAAGCTTCCCAAGAAAGGGGACCTTAGCAAATGCGACAACTACAGAGGCATCAATCTTCTATCAGTTCCAGGAAAAGTTTTCAACCGTATCCTTTTGGAAAGGATAAAGGACACCACTGACAAAAAGCTGAGAGAAGAGCAGGCAGGCTTCCGCAAAAATAGATCGTGTATTGATCAAATTGCAACGCTCAGAATAATTGTGGAACAGTCAGTTGAATGGAATTCACCATTGTATATCAACTTTGTTGACTTTGAAAAGGCGTTTGATAGCGTGGACAGAGAGACACTGTGGAGCCTTCTGAAGCACTATGGTATACCAACGAAAATAGTAAATTTGATAAAGAACTCATACAATGGTCTATCATGCAGGGTTATACATGGAGGGCAGCTCTCTGAAAGCTTTCAAGTAAAAACTGGGGTCAGGCAAGGATGCTTACTGTCACCATTCCTCTTCCTGTTAGATATCGATTGGATTATGAAGAAATCTACTGCAGGACAGAAAAATGGGATCCAATGGACCCTATGGAATCAGCTGGAAGATCTGGACTATGCTGATGACCTCGCCCTCGTCTCTCACAGCCAGCAGCAAATGCAAAACAAGACAAATTTGGTGGCAGTTACAGCACTAGAGGTGGGTCTTAACATTAACAATCTGAAGACAAAGATCCTTAAATTAAACTCCACAAATACTAACCCTATCACTCTGCAAGGGAAGCCACTGGAGGAAGTGCAGTCCTTTACCTACCTTGGCAGCATAATTGACAAGCAGGGCGGATCAGAAGCTGATGTCAGGGCAAGGATAGGAAAAGCAAGAGCAGCCTTCATACAGTTAAATAGGGTCTGGAAAACAAGAGAACTATCCTTGATCAACAAGATAAGGCTGTTTAACTCTAACGTGAAGTCAGTACTGCTGTATGGGGCAGAGACCTGGGGGTTAAACAAGACCACCACTAAAAAACTTCAGACATTTACAAATAGCTGTCTCAGGAAGATTCTACGGATTCGATGGCCAGACACTATTAGCAACGCCACCCTTTTGGAAAGGACCAACCAACTTTTGATTGGGGAAGAAGTTAAGAGGAGGAGGTGGAGATGGATCAGGCATACTCTTCGCAAACCAGCAAACAACATTACAAGACAGGCGTTGCGCTGGAATCCTCAGGGGAAGAGAGGAAGAGGCCGCCCACGAAACACCTGGAGGCGAGACTTTGAGGCAGATGCTAAGCTTAGAGACTACACATGGAACCAAATAGAACAGTTGGCCCAGGACAAGATTCGGTGGAGAGCTGTAGTTGGTGGCCCATACCCTGTCAAGGGTGATGGGCATAAGTAAGTAAGTAATTTATATTGCAATTACCAAATATGTGCCAAGATATTCCATTTTTTCTCCATCCTTGATAAATACACAAACAAGAGCCAAATACTTATACTTAATTTCTTCCATAGATGGCCTTAGGCATAGGCCAACTAGGCGGCCACCTAGGACACTGCTCTAGCAGGGGCACTTTTCCAGTAATCTGTATGGTGCAGCTAGACCAGGATGGGGGCACTGGGTGGGGTTGGGGGTGGGCGCTGTGAAGACTTTTTGCCTAGGGCACCAGTTGACCAAAGGCCGGTCCTGCCTTCATCTTCGGTCTAACAGTTGACCAGCTGAAACAAAATGGAGGCAGAAGATTAATGTTCAGGGATGCATAGAGCCTGGGAATCTACAAAATAACTTGTGATATTAACTGATGATTTGACATAATACTTTAATAAGTACATAATATCATTTCAAATAATGTATACTTTTCTGTGGAATTTCAGAGAATATGAGATTTAAAATGGAAGGTTTCTGAAAGCTAAACCACATCTGATGGAAATAGTACTACATACTAAATTGATGCATAAAATGCTAGCATTTGGGTGCTAATCATGAAGTGCCTCCAATTTGCCATCCCTTCTGAATGGGCTAGATTAATCAAGAACACCTTTCAAGTAACTAGGCATTGTGTCTTAGTAAATTTAGATTCTGTGGCAGTTTAGCTATATGGATTGGATTCCTTCAGTCACCATTTGCTTATTGTGTGACTCTGAACAAGTCACTTAACTAGCTACAACTTTATGGCCTCCACTGAAAACATGCTGGCCTCAATCCAGTTGAATAATTCCATTAAGAGAACATATAAATGAATAAATAAATAGAAATATACTCAATATCGTAGTCTATGATGGGAATCTGCATCTTTCCCATGTGTACACTGTTTTTTTCAATCAGCATGAAAGAATTCAAAGACCACACATTATCCATATGTGGCCGGTAGACTTGTGGCACAAAGTAAATGACCTTGAGAATGGCACATAAAGATTGCCTCACTTGTCATTACTGATGATGATAAATTTAAGTGCCTTAGCAGAAAAGTAAGTTAGGATGAGATGGGTATCACAGACTGGTATCTATATTCTAAGGCAGATCTTCTGAAATCTTTATTGTGCCCGCAGGGCTGACCTTAGATGAAATGATGCCCTACCAATGGGCTTCTTAGGGCTCTGCTACCATCCACTACACCCTCCCACACACATCTACTGGTGACCCATTCCCCCCACTCACCATATCGTGGCTTTTCCACAAAATCTTCATTACTTTTTTTTTACCTCTTCTCACATTTTTTCTTACTGTTCAGATTTTCCCTGAATCCTTTCATTACACACTAATTGGACCAGGCAGCACTGAAGTAACTGTGGAGGAAATAACTGAATTAGCTTGGGGGTCTATGAGTCATTATTTACCCTAAAGCCATGCGTTTACAATGTGTTCTGAGGTGTATCTTATTTTGGACTTCTTCCAACACTTTGATCCAGTGATCTGTACAAGCATGTTAACAGCTCCATAGAGACAGCTGTACCCACCAGGAAGAAGTACAGAACTAACTCAAAAAACAAGTCACCCTGGTGGAATCACAACATCAATAGGCTGTATAACAGGAGGAAGAAAATCATGGCAAAAATTAGGAGGTGCAGCACCCATCAGGATAAATGCACTCTCTTCAAATTAAACAAACAAGTCAGAGGACAATTAAAGTCTACCAAAGCCAAATTTGAGGTAAGTTTGGCCTCCCAGGCCAAACACAACCACAAAGCAATCTTTAGCTATGTCAGCAGCCTCAAAGGAAATACACAATTGTGTGCAGAGCTCATTGTCAAAAGAGTCACCTATACTGAGCCAGAAGATATAGCAAACCTCCTGGCTGATAAATTCAGCTCAAACTTTACCCCTCTATCCCCCTCAACCTTCCCTCAGGAAATATCATCAAATATAACTCCCCCTACTATCATTAGAGAACAGGTCCTTAATTCTCTCTCTAAGACCAAGAACACTGCATCAATGGGACCAGACAATATCCCAGGATGCCTTCTAAATAGGATGAAACACTACCTATCAGGGCCTCTAGAATTACTATTTAACTGTATCCTCCAAACAGGCTTCATGCCTCATGAATGGAGAACGGCAACAGACATCCCTCTGCATAAAGATGGGACATCTACGGACCTTAAAAACTACAGACCCATAAGTCTCACTAGTCTTATATGTAAAGCCATGGAAAAATTTTTCATGGAGATGATCAACAGAAATATAGTAAACCTCCAAACACTGGACCCAAACCAGTTTGGCTTTGTCAAGGGCAGATCATGCCTACTCAACCTAGTGGACTTCTTTGAGAAGGTCACCAAAGCAATGGATGAGGACAAAATCATTCACACTGCCTACCTTTAACTGGCCAAAGCATTTGACACAATACCCCACTCAAGCATTATTGACAAACTCAAGATGTTAGGTACAAACACGTATGTCACCCGGTGGATAGCCAACTGGCTCAGAGACAGGACCCAGGAAACTAGCATTGGGGAGTCCGCCTCTAGAAAACAGCCAGTCACAAGTGCAGTCCCACAGGGATTAATTCTTGGATCACTCTTTTTTTGGAATTTTTTTGGAAGTCAAGGCCAATTTCAGTGATCTCTGGCTGACTATATTTGCAGATAATTGCAAATTAGGAGCAGTCATTGAATCACACACTGACACAAATGTTCTCCGGGAGGGGCTGACACAGACAAACAACTGGTGTCAGAGTCATGGACTAAAACTAAATGTCAAGAAATGCATAATAGTATCCTTTGGGAAGTCATCCATACCTGGTAACTATCATATTGACAACACACCCCTTAGAGTTGACCCAGTAGTCAGAGACCTAGGGACACACAGATAGTAATCTAGCCTTTGACCATCCCGGGTTTACAATGGTGAGGAAATCATTCTATGTTGCACAACTTATAACCAAAGGTATGGCATCTAAATGCAAGGAAGTAATTGTTCTACTGTATTCAGCATTCATCAGACATATCATTGAGTACAATGCCCCCTTTGGTATGTGCCTAACCAGGCATATCCAACAACTGGAACGTCCACAGAGGTTCCTTACTAAAAGAATACAGGGTATAAGTAAAATGTCCTATGCAGATCACCTCAAGCCCTATCCCTGTATTCTGTCTCCTACAGGCTTTTGAGGGGAAATCTATGCCTGGCATACAGGGCATTGTCAGACCCCACTCTGAGGGACTTCCTCCATATCCACAAAACAATTAGTACCAGAATTACCTGTTCTAAAAACATAAACCTTTCATGTGATATAAATAGGACCTGCTGGAGAGATAGGTATGTATCCCATAGACTATCATGTCTGTGGAACAGGATCCCCATCCATGTGAAGCAGAGTTCCTCCCTAGCCCAATTCAAGTGGAACTTAGGCAATTGGATGGGAAAATGGAAATTCATCCCTGGTTTGGCACCTATGTATCTAATGGAAACAGGTAACCTGTAAATGGTTCATCTCCCAGGCCTATGCTTACACTTATCAAGGGTAATCAGAGCTTGTCAGAGATTTTGGATGCATGGCAAGGCTTAAAAACACCCTTGCGGTCGTTAGCCTAGTAAACACCTATGAATCTATGAACCTATGGCCTGACCAAAAATCATAACCTAGGAAAGAAATTCAGTTTTACTCTTCAGCTTTGCTTTTTCCTGCATCATTTTAACACATCAAAACTGGCCAAAATGCACTGTTTTAGTAGTAGAGAAATACCTGAATTTGGCAGAGAGAGTTTGAGAGCCACTTGGCCCCCCAAAGCCATGGATTTTCTAGTTGATATGATGTGCATTTTTTGAGGGAGGTCAACCATTTTTTCCTATAATGCTATGAACAAAACCCATGAGCAAGGAAAACAGTTCAGTCATATCTTTTCTTCTTTCAATAAAGAAATAAGTTGTGTCTAACAAACTAATAGCTCACAATAAACTGAGCAGACAAATTCTTAAGAGCACTCATAGATGATATCTGGGAATAGTGCCTGCCTCTGTACCTTCCAAAAATAATGGAGATGAAGGCACAAATGGCCACAGTCATATTTCAAGTGGCTGCTGTCAAACATATATACAGCATGTCTCCTCACTCCAAGCCCTACAAGAAAGCTGTCTTCATTGTACCACTCTGAGGTCAGACTGGGATAAACCTGAATAAATAGAGCACAGTAACATATGTGAAGCCATTGTTGTCAGATCTCTCTCTCTCTCTCTCTCTCTATATATATATATATATATATATATATACCTACACACACACACACACACACACACACACACACACACACAAACACACACACACACAAAAGCAGCATACCTACTTAATCCTAACCCCAAAACTAATCACCTATACTAGTCTGATATTTGATTGTGAGGAAAGTGAAAAACATAATTGACACAGTAATGTATTCCAACACATTTCTCCTTAACAATATATCGCCTTTAGAGAAGCACCTCTGGAGTTTGTGAGGAAAGGTAAAGAAATAATGATCACACAGCGCACACCCCCACACTAGCTGTAGTGGCATTCTGTGCACACATCTGACCAGGGCCAGTTTTATACTAGAGGTTCAGGGCAGAGACTACTACTAAGCCTGTTTCACATCTATTAATATAGCCTTGGGTGTGAGGTCTGGATGCTTTGTTATGGATTTTATGCCTTATTTTTGAAAAATAATAACTTGCTGTTGTTTTTTTTTTTTTTTTTTTTTTTTTTGTATTGCTACTCAGAAGAGTAGTGTGTTTGCCTGGCAATACCATGCTTAGCTATTGATCCAAACAAAAATAGTATTTCTTACACTGATTTGTCATACAAGCATACAAAGAGACACACACACACACACACACACACACACACACACACACACACACACACACACACACACACACACACACACAACACACACACACACACACACACACACACACACACACACACACACACACACACACACAAGATACACAAACACATGCACACACTGTACTTTTACCCAGAGGCAAATTGGATTAACAAAACATCACCTGTTTCATATCCTCGGGGTGTTGGAGGAGTGATCACATGGATATACTCACACTGGTAAAGGGAAAGTGTGCAAACTCCACAAAGAAAAAGCCACAAGAAAGAAATCAACCAGAGCTGTGAGATGGCAATGCTAGTCACTGTGCCATTGTGCAAGTGATCCTTATAGTGTACAGTGCTGATAGAAAGTGAAAGAAAGTATGGCCAACTTGTTAATCCTAAATACACTGCAATCCACCACCACCACCACATTCAAGCATAGTAACGTAATACTGTTTTTCACTGATTTTAGCAAATACATTTTCAACACTACTCTTGTTAGCCACACCAGATCAGGGACTACTGTTTAACAGTGATCAAATAACATTAGAGGTAAATCACTTGCATCATATGTATCCTCTCTAACCATCATTTATATCCAATTAACTGTATTGCATCTCAGACATCAGACTGTAGTAAAATAGGCATACCAATAACATATTTAGTCTTAATTCACTGAAATGCATACTATTTTTCCAAAACCAGATCAGTGACCATTTGAACTGAACAAATGTCAAGAGAGATAGTTATCTCAATTGCTTTCACCTAAAGACAGCCCCCCCCCCAACCTAACAGATGTAGCCACATATGTGTGTACTTCAGATCAGACATTTAATTGTAGTAAATAATGGCAATATAATGAATTTCAACATAACTCCACACAAAACAGTAGACACACTAAAGTATTCTAAATTGCTTCACACAAGTCATGTTAATCCTGCAAAGGCAGAATAATGAGCAAACAGCAGTTAGTCATTTTACCTCATTAGGTAGTCTCAGCAATTATAGATCATTATAGATCACTCATTTGTATACATCTCGGGTAATCTGCTCTTATAAAATAAATCACTCTTTCAACTTCTTAGTGAAAGACTCAAGGACAAATATAAAACAATTTTGAAGAAACAAAGGGCCAAAATCAGGAACAGATTTAAAACATTGTTTTTACATTCCTGAAGAAGAGTTACTAAAATAGATTTGCATAACATCCATTTTCTGAATAATATAAAATGAGAAGTTCATATACCTGTCTTTATTTAGTTACTGCAACTCTCTACAATTGTGCAGATTTTAAGATCAACAAAGCAAAAAAGATCAGAGGCACTCAGGAACATTCATACCTCTCAATTTATAAGAATCAGAGATAGCAAAAGATAATTTAGGAGAAGCCCCAAAATCAGAGAAAAGTTTTCAGATATTACTTTATTTCTCCTAAAAAGTTTATACAATAACATACATGGTTCAAAACTTCTTTGCTCACAAAATCTGGGCCAACCCAAAAATAATGGAGGGGATCAAAGACCCAAAGTCTGGGACAATTTTTAAATATTATTCTGTTTCACTTAAAAGGTTAATAGAACAACACATTTTACATCAGCATGCATTTTCTGAAGAAGAATTAGGAAACGGATATCTGTCATTACTGAATGACTGCAATCCTTAATGATTTATTGGAAAATAAAAAAGTTATGAGGGACAGGACAAAAATACGAGGTAAAATCAATGACGGTTGAGAGGTTTGACAACAGGCATTGTATCAACTTGCATTTTATGTACAATAAAAAGAACAACATGCTTTCCATCGCATGCATTTTCTGAAGAATGCAAATTACAAAATACTAACATCTGAGTTTACCGAATGACTGTAACCCTCAGCAATTTACCACCAACAACGTCATGAGGAACAATATAGAAATATGAATAAAAAATTAATAGAAGAACATGCACTGCATTAGCACATATTTTCTGAATAATTAGAAGTATGACATGGTGCATTAATGCCCCTGAGTAATCCTCAGTGATGTATCAGAAAGCAGTCAAAAATTGTTATAAATTAGAATATAAAATATAAAGCAATGTTTATGATATTCTGCAAAACCAGATACAGTTGAGAGAACTGGGGACAGATTTATATTCTATTACTACTGGCAGGCAAATGTGTCCCTTCTGTCCATATATCTGGTTGCCTACCAAGATTTAAATAAAAAGAAAAAAAAATACCTCATTCTCTCCCAGAATGCTGCTGCTTTCTCATAACCATTTAATATTTGAGCACCTTCTACTACTTGTTATGTGGCTGCAAGGAGTAAAACGCTCAGGGAATTGAATGAGCAGGTTCATGTACATAAAGGTGCTTTTCCATCCATTATTTATTCATTTTTTTCTCTATGTAAAGAAATATGCCCCATTTCTGCCTAATTCAATTATGCATAAGGCTGTCCATAGGTTCATAGGTAGGTACTAGGCTATTGGCCTTAGGGTCTATATAAGCCTAGCCAAAAAATGTACCTTGGCTTTCGCCACCCAAGAAAATTATTTCCTGTTAGAGCCCTCATAAAGAACAGCATGGAAAAGTCTTGTATACCACAGCTGTTTACAGCTAATGAAATCTAAACATATCATGAGTTATCTGTATGTAAGCCATAGAACTCTGTGGTGTCTAATTCCCATATGTCCAGCTGCACTGCATTTGCTTTCCAATATGAACATTTCATAATGTCCAAGTTTATTAGCTACGCTAGTATTTAAATTTATGGAGCATTTATTTTATTTCCCATAACTTCAAGCATAGCCTTTTGTCTACAGCCATGGTTATATTACCATGTCATGGCTATGAAAAGTACTGAGTAAACTGTAGGAGGACATCATAATTCAGTCTACACCACAAATAATTCATAGACTTACTATGCGGAAGGAACTTTGGTCACAATGCAAAAGGTTACTCAGCCATTCATTCTCTTGTAACATCTTTATTCTTACACTGGCTGTGGGGGAATCAAAGCATATCACTGGCAAGCAAATATAAAAGGCATAAAGCCAATGGCAGAGACCACAGTAGGAAGAGCATGTGTGCATGTATACGTGCACATCCACACACACACACACACACACACACACACACACACCACACACACACACACACACACACACACACACACACACACACACACACACACACACACACACAATTTAGAGGATTTCTTAATTTGCCTTTTTGGAATGCCTTTGAAATATGGGAGGAAACCAGAAATACCAGTGCAAATCCATACTGACACAGTATGAATGTGCATACTCCAGGAAGAAGGCATCCTATGTGGGAGAGAACAAGCACTTTGAGGCAGCAACGCTAACTACTTCACCAATGCGTATACCTAAGATGTGTTGTTCTTTTCTACTTATGTTCTAGTACTCTAAACATTGTTTTTATGATTTACAAAATTCAAAGTCAGATTTAAAGTGTATTGATCATGGTTTGTAGCAAATATATGCAACAAACCCTTTAAGGTGGGTATAACTTCCTACCATATTCAAAGTGAAATTACACAGCTGTTCTTGAGTGTTTAAGTCACCTTAACAATGAGCTCTGAAACTGACAACATGATTATATAAGTTTCAAAGCCCAAAATGATTTGTGAAATCCCTGTAACATCCTGATGGAGGACCTCATTCTGACGGTTCCTTTCTCCTATTGCAGACTTATGACTATAAGAGGACATTTACTAAAGTGGTAGCTTTTTATTTTTTTATTTGTATTTATTTATTTATTTGATTTTTTTTGAGGAACATTCCTTCTCAATGGAATGAAGGTGCACAGAATTCAGGAATGATTTATGTACCTTAGTACAAACTGGAAAAGATGATAATCGTGGGCACAGCAAATGTAGCAAAGAACTGTTTTTAGTTTTATTTGGCAAGTTTACCTCGGATTCAAATAAGTCTGGTGACATTAGCACATCAAGAAATTTAACACATTTGCATACCCGTAGCAAGAAAGAGGGTGGAGTTTCTGCCTATGATCTGACACACCCCAATGATGGGAGTAGTGCAGCAATCATGTAGCAAATTGCCATTAGAAATTCAATGGGGGAGGGGGGGTAAAGTTAACTAATGCTGCATGCAGTGATGTGTACAACATCAGTACTTCAAAATAGTTAAAAAAAAATCATCTAGCATTCAAGACATCATATCTGATACTCTCAACTGCTCCACTCCAATCGCCTTCCTTATCCACTGACAGAGTGGCCCAAACCCTAGAGTGGCACCAGGAACACTGAGGTGAAATTGAGCAATGGATGCAGACCTAGAGAAGCTCATGGTTAGCCAGAGACCATCCAAAATGGTCCAAAAAGAAAAATAACAAATAAAGGTTCATAACAGGAATAATATAATAACTGTTGCATCAGCAGTGTATAATGTCATGAATCATTTAAGAAGATACAGCTATCTGTCATCTTTGTTATGTTAAAGGTAATCTTTTACTAAAAAATATCCTTACTTAATGTCTTCCCTTTTCAAGTCAGATTATTTTGTGGCTAGTTGTGTCATCCTTCTATGGATTGTTTCTACCTACAGCAAGTCTATTGCAGAAAACTAAAAGTGAGATAACTACCAAAATTATCGCAAAAGCTAAAAGTTTCATAACTACCAAAATTGCTGCTAACTTGTATGATAAATACTTAGTACCACATGGCTATTTTCCATAAAATTCACATTAATTATAGAGCAAGCACAAAGGGGAGGCATTTCATTTGAAACACATGCAAAGGTATTATATCTTCATATTACTAGTGCTTGCAGGTTTCCTTATTATGTTTTGCATATTGGCTAGTAGTAAACTGAAGTTCCTGTCATCTACCGTCTGCCAGCAGTAAAGCAGGATTAAAAATGCATAATCATGCTGCCTTATTTCTTTGGAAGTAGTTAGACCAGTTAATACAAATGGGCTATCACCTGCCTAGCAGTTAATGTAAGATGGAATATGTCAGCACAAGAAGTATATCTGCTTATCAGAAGGACCTCGGTAAATGAGTAGTGGAACACAATATGTAGCACTACTAATACAATAAAGGAACGCCTTTACCTTTTAAACAATTACTATCATACCTCTTAACTGTCCAGATTTTTGCCTCTTATTTTTGGTCTATTCCTCATAAAATCTGTGGTTTTCTGGCAAATCACTGGGATAATCTGATGACTTAAGTCACTCAGTAATGACAAACATTTGAGTTTCAGACTTCAGATCTTTCAGAAAATGTATGTTAACACAAACCCTGTTACTGTAGCAACTTTCTAAATTTGTAGGAGCAATATTTAAAAACTGTCTCTATTTTGGGCCTTTGTACCCCCATTTTGTCAGGATTTGTCCAGATTCTTTGCACTAGGAGGTTGAGAGTTGTGGTTACTATTGTGCCTCTGCCACATTTAGTGCATCCTGTTAACTGTGTCTCTGCTGCCACCTAGAGGATTTATCTTGAAAGTGTTCTTCAAAGAGAAGCTTTGAAATAAATGTCTGTCTGTGTATCATGCCTGGCTACTTGTGTCAGATCTACATCTCTGCCCTACCCGTATAACAAGTCACAAGCAAAGTGTGACAATTGTAAGGCATCTGGTATTTAAGGGAAAACACTGAGCAGAAAATGCTTCAAATAAGGAGAATGGGACTTGAAGAAATCTGCACATGCAAGTACCCCGATGAGATCAGAATGGTTAAGGAAATTGCAGTAAGCTTTCGTGTTTCACAAATGTGTGTTGTGAAACCGCTTTATTATCTCTGCAGCTTAGACTACCAACACAAATTTAGAAACTTAATTGCTACATTTTAAACAATTTCCGTTTAACCTTTGCAGCTGCATTTTAAGCATTTTCTGTTTAACCTTTGCAGCCATCTTAGCAAGTGCACACCCATAGTGCCAGTATATCACAGAATGATGTTAAGGCAGTGCATACAATCTGCAAGAAGAACCACTGATGTTCTTGCCAAGCCTCTTTGTGTTATATGCTGGTTTTACTGTTTCATGTGTAACACGTAGCCACTTGTGCCAGAACCAGTTACCTTATTCTCGAAACTGTTAACCTAGCAAAGCATTACTACAGATCTTGAGAATAAGTGAGTCATCAAAACATATTATATGAATAATTATACAACAGACTCATTAATTCATTAATTAATTCATTGTACTGCTTTCATTTTCTTTTCAAGAATTCTGGACAAAGCCAAAAATAATGGGGAGACAAAACAAAAACAGGAACACATTTAAACAGCACTCTATTTCACTTAAATGGTTAATAAAACAACAGGATTTATGTCTTTATGCATCTTCTACTCAGTTAAAATTATGAAAATCGTATGTCTTGCATTATTGGCTGACTATAATTATGCCTCAGTAATTTTCCAGAAAATAATAAAAATTATAACAGACAGTGTAAAAACAAATCTCTCTCTCTCTCTCTCTCTCTCTATATATATATATATATATATATATATATATAGGTTCATAGGTTCATATATATATATATATATATATATATATATATATATAGGTTCATAGGTTCATAGGTTCATATATATATATATATATATATATATATATATATATATATATATATATATATATATATTCACTTTATAATCTCAAAATACTGAAATATCGAATTTCAGTATCTTGAGACTATAAAGCCAAAAAATCAAAATACTGAAACTCCAAAACCGCGAAATTCAGAACCGTGAGTTTTAAACACACCCTACACCACACAAACAAAGACACATAAACCTTCCTCCCCACACTACAACAAACAAACATAACAAACACAAACAAAACAACACAAATACACATACCTACCCTAAATATAAGCAGGGGGGCAACCCCCCTGCACTCCCCACACCCCGGCTACTTATATATACCAACTCTGAGGTCACAATAAAAGTGACACAGACACGAAACCCACCACTACACAATCTACATTCCCCTCGCACAAACACACATTACATACATACAAACACCACCATTCTCAACACTTACACACTCACACTCTTACCTACATACCTTAACCTTCATCTACAACTTCCCAACACACTAACATACAATAAAATCCCTACCCAAAACCCTGAAAATACAAACACTTACCTGAATCTCCAGCTATCCAGTAACACAGCGCACCCCCATAACCACTGATTCGACATTTCCGGATTCAGTTATGTGGTTTTTCGCGGAACTGGGCTTCCACTATTATAGCCTCAAGATACTGAAATTCGATATTTCAGTATTTTGAAATTATAAAGAGGCAAAATGATACGCATTGTGTAAAATCAAGGACTGTTGATTTTATATTCCATGGAATGATAAATGCCATTTTTATCACTTGAAAGGGTCATGGATAAAAAATTATTAAGACAAATCTTGTAGGGACAAAGTTTTGCATCATGTGTGCATATGTGCTAGTCTAGCATAAATCTGTGTGCTTTGTCCCAAAACTACAATGGTTTTGTAAGAGAACTGAACTTTCTGATGTGTTTAGCATCTTTGTGTCGGTTACAGATTATTATGTCTTTATTTTTATTCATTCCCTAAGGAATTAATCAGCAGCCACTTCTGTTTATAACATTAGTGACTGCTGTGCAAGGACATAAGCAGTCTACATGCCTTGGACCCATGCTGGTTTGGTTTGTATATGTTTTCTACAGATACAAGGCCCAGTCATGCAGCAAGGAATGCTGTTCTCTTTCAGTGTAAAGACACACAAACGTATATACATAACCTCTTATATACACGGGCACACACACACACACACACACATGCATACACGCATACACATACATAAATCACGGGCATAAAAAAGTGGGTGGTACAGTGGTTAAGTGGTTAACATGGTCATCTCACAGCAAGAGGTTCTCCGGTTCGATTCTCAGATGGGCTGCCTTCTGTGCAGAGTCTGCATGTCCTCCCTGCATTTGTGTGGGTTTTCTCCAGGTACTCCAGTTTCCTCCCACCTTCCAAAGACATGCTTCTAAAGTTTTTCTCCTTGGGTCTCTACTGCAAATAGGCTCTGTCCTAATCAGACTTTCCCAGTCAACAAATGTTAAATAAATAAATACACACACGATTGCTTTTACATAATCACTTTCACACATCCTTGCAAAACTGCAAATTTACAAATAACACCATGCTGTAAGTATTTATTCTTGGCTCTCCTATTGGTAGTTCAGAGTGTCATGCAGATTAAGTTGCAGAAACTGGTTCATTTGCAACTCTCCAAGTGCTTTTCTTAAAGGAAATCATTGCTAGTGTTGTTTCTGATGCAACACCAGCAGTGATTTTTATTTTTTGAGATTTCAGTTTTCTCCATGTTAGTGGAAACATGGAACTTGTATAACCAAAGGAGGTGCTTATTTGAGGCTTTTTTTTTTGTCGTACTGGAGCTTCCACCAACTGTGTTCATCAGGTTAGTGTTTAAACCAGTAGTTTCCAATCATTTGTAGAAGGAATTTTATTCATAAATGTGTATAACATGAGGGTTATGCATTCAAGTATTTGACAGTCTGCTTCAACATTGAAATCACATTCCTCTTTTATTTATTCTTTTGCAACTGTTGTCAAGATCAAAAAGGGTAGATTGCTGCTAGTCGTGCAATTAAATTAATTCTGAAGGGGCCCAAAGTGTTCTCTGTGGCTGAACTGGGGTTTCATTTTACTCACAGATTATTATTTTCAATTTTGAAACTGGCTTGAATGAATCTGCCTGTACTTGCTTATGATAAAAACATACAATTCAGTGTCCTTTTTTCAGACCCGTTGTTAAATACTATGATTTGTTTTAATAATGCTGTGGCACAACATACAAAGTAAAGCAAAGGCACTACTCAAAACAGCCAAAATTTGTTAACATAAAATGTCGTATGCAGGAAAGGTGCACTGTAGTCAAAAACACTTGCTTCTTGGTTCCTGATAATGTGCTAGGCTGTCTTTTTGGCAATGCCAGCCAATGTCCCATAGACCCACTACTAAGACTAGTCAGTCCCTGGGTGTCCACTGGACAGAGGTGTGGAAAACTGCTGTGGTCGTCCCATTCTACAAAAGGTGACCCATGACTGATCTTGGAAACTATAGACCTATAAGCATCACCAGCATTATCTGTAATGCAATGGACTGCATCATTATGGACCTTATTAACAAGGATATATACAGTCTACAAGCCTTAGACTCATACTAGCTAGGGTTTGTTAAATGCTGATCCTTCCTCTTGAACCTGGTGGACCTCTTTGCACAAGTCATTGGTGTATTAGATGCAGTCAAGTCAGTTCACACTGCCTACCTGGATCTGACCAAATCTTTGTTACTAACCCATATTCTGACATTACCAATAAGCCAATGAAACTAAATGTAAACTCCTGTGTGTCCCACTGGATAATAAATATCTTACTGACAGAACCCAGTGTAGGAGTACTGGTGCCACACTTTCATCAAAAATAATAGTAGGCAGCAATGTCCGCAGGGACTGGTCTTAGAACCACTCCTCATTGCTATTTATTGTCTAATGTCATGGCTGACATCAAGGTCATATGGCTGACCAGGTTTGCAAATAACTGCAAACTTGAAACTATCATAAGCTCCCCTTCTGACATCCAGATTATCTAGGATGGTCTAACAGGCACCAACAAGTGTTGCTTGGACCATAGCTTTAAACTAAATCCCAAAAACAAAAGTAGCAGAGTGTCCTTTGGCAAACCTGATTACCCATACACCTACGCATAGACAAGAGTGACCTTAGGTCAACTGTTGCCCTAGGCAAAAGAGCTCCATGGTACCCCCTAACACACCACCTGGTGCCCTCATCCTGGTCTACCTACACCAAATAAATACTAGAAAAGCTCCCCTGCTAGAACGGCACCCTAGGCGGCCGCCTAGTTGGCCTATGCCTAAGGCCTTCTATGCACATAGATGACTCACATTTGAAAATTGACACAGTCATTAGGATCCTGAGCACTTTCATTAGAAGTAAAGCATCCTGTGATCACCATGTATTCACTGTTATTAGGAAATCCTTTTATCTAGTCGGACTGATCACCAGGGGGTCCATATTCTAGGGATCAGTGCTGTCCCTTATAAGTCCTATAAGAGAGTATAATGCCCCCTGTGGTATGTACTTGTCTAAGCATATGCTACAGCTTTACAGCGACTGCAGCATTTCTTTGCTAAGACACTCAAGTGCATGTCTTTCTTGTGCTACCCAGACCACCTAAAAATGATTTCATTATCTGTTTTCTGTTTCCTACAGACCCTTGAGAAGAAACCTCTGTTTGGCCTACAGACCACTGAAGGGAATGCAAAACTAATAAAACCCTGAAGCCCACTCAAGAGATCATAAGTTCCAGTTAAAGATAAATAGGACCTGCTGGCAAGATAGATATCTCTCCAAGAGAATTCCCCTTTTGTGAAATAGACTTTTCTTGGATGCAAAGTAGCTCCCTGATCCTCTTTAAGCATAAACTGAACAAATGGATGGGTGGTGATAAATACACCCCAAGGCTGGCTGCTTAAGCCCTCATTAAAGGGGATAAAACTATGTATTAATTATTCATATTGGTGGAAACTCACAATTCTGAATCTGATGTTTAGCTACAAATGGTGCACTAAATCAGTAGCCTAGTATTAAGCTGTGAGCCTATGACATTTTAAACATATTGTCAATGTCTTGTATTAATGGCACAGAGTTACTCGAAGATTACTTCTAATGGTTAGACACTTCTCTGTTTTGCAGTTTGCTCATCAAAATCATCCAGAGAAATATATTTTATGCCTGATGGGATCCTTTTCTCAAACATGAAAGTCACTGCAATATTCTGGTGTAAGGTGTTTTATATTTAAGCCATTGTGCCTCTCTTTACCTGGTCTTTAAATTGCATCCTTCTTATTCTGAACCAGTTTAGGGAGCTTTATGTTTATACTGTGTGACACTCCTTGATCCATGCCTAGCAATACTCAAGCATTACTGCCTAGCAATACTGGAGCATTACTGCCTAACAATACTGGAGCATTACAAATTTGACTTCACCACCTGGTAGCATAACAGATTTTTTTCTTTTAAGATACTAAGATAAAAAAATGCAGATACATTTGGATGTCTGCTAAAGAGTAGAGTTTTACAAGAGATTAATCTTGATCTACAATTAATTCTAGGCTGTTTGAAAATGCGTCTTACTCATGGGATGATCACCTCAGGTCATATTAAATGCATACATTCCAGGCATGATGGTGGCATTGAAGTTAATTATCTGACATATCATTTATAGAAAACAATCCATCCAATATTTATCATCACCCTATCTGTAATGTATTTGTCTTAATTGTATTTTATCTGCCTTCATTCTTGACAAGACTAGCATTTGTTCTAAATATATAATGCTGCCACTCCTTGCTTTTTGTACATAGTGTTCAGTTTAGACATACTTTTAGGGTGTAAGGATTTGACGTGCATCAGGTAATACACAGATATTTAATAAAACAATGTCACCTATTTTAAATGTCTTACTGCTACTTTCATTATTGGCTTTAGTTGTGTGTGTGTGTGTGTGCATGAGGGCAATAGAATCTTCTATAACAAAGAGAGGTGAGTTGGGATTTAACATTTTGCCAAGTAGAATATGTGAGAAATGGTCTTTTTTTAACTTTAAAATGAATGAAGTACATTTAAACCAAGCTATGCTTTACTTTACTACATTCAGTGAATTATAAGAAAGCTGTAAACCATTTAAATATAAAAGCTGTAGACGATATATTTTTAAAACGGAGTGTTAAAAAATGTGCAAATACTCCATGTTCTTGATGATATTGCCTAATGAAGAATACAACCAACCTCACAAAAAGTCATCTGGCTTTGTTTTCTGTATTGCATTAGCTTTAACTCAGCAGCACAGAGCTAGCTTGGGGCCAGTTCTGGAAGTTTCCCTGTGGGTATAGGAGAAGGGCATGATATTTGAGAAAGTAAAATCTTGAGTCAGAGAAGCCAAGAGGAGAGGATAGACAGCACTAGACTGAAGGAAGGAAAGATTAGTTCATATCAGTGAAACTACATGTAGTATAACAAGGCAGACATTCCTTCACATTATATGGTGTGTGTGTAGTATAACAAGACGGACATTCCTTTACATTATATGGTTTGTCCTGAGGCCTGGCACATCGGACGATCATTTGTCTTTTCTTACATTTAAACAAATGTCTCACAAATACACATACAGCAGCCAGTAGGCATTGCTCAGTCAGGTGAAGGTAGAAAACACAAGATGCGTCTTTCTTTTGCAGTACATTTAAAATAATAATCCTTCTAAGTACTGCATGAAATTGTACGTCTGCAGAAAACAACTTTTGCCTCTGTCTTGTACTGTGTAGTAATTCATTCAAATGTGCAACATTAATTTTCTTGTACTTACAGCACGGCTGTGGCAATTGTGAAGGGCCATTTTCCTTTTACAATACGTGAGGCATTGGCCTGATAGAAACATACATTGAGAAATATAATACAATCAGTATGGATATGTTTTCACACCTGGCGTTTGGATGTCAGAGTAGAAGGACATCAGACATAAAATATTTGCTACACTTAATTATACTATACATATGATTATGCTCACATATATAATAAAATGCCAGAGTATGTCTTCCACATAGACTGCATATGTGTAAATATAGGGATTAAAGTCTCAGTCTGTTGCAATGTTTTATATAAACAGTTGCTAATACAGTGCAAATGCCAGAGGAGCAGAAATCATCTTATCTTGAGAATAGCTCTTTACTGAAGCATAATGTATGGGAGCATTAAATCTAATAAATTCCTAATCTAGGCCTGTAAAGTGTATATTTAATGCATTCTTTGAGAGTTCAGGCTAAATTTCTGAAAAAGAAACAGATGTTTAGATTGCTAAATGGTCAGTAAGCAAACAAAAACAATCAGTTAATAATCGTTAGTCACGAGTTAGCTAGCAACTTATCTATGCATTTTTTCAAAGTTCCTACAAATCATAATTTCTGCCAGAATGAGTTAACCATTAATTCACAAACAAACATGTAAATAAGATAAATTCACATCTATAAAGATAAGAAGCCATAGACAATACTGTATTACTCACAAAAATGCCTGTCCATGCTGTTATAAACAGGATAATTTTGGTACTTCGGATTTCACACATCGATGAAGACAGAAATGATACATAGCCTATTTATGTATTTATTTATTTATTTATGTATTGCATTTGTTTACCGGGATAAGTCCACTGGGCCTAAAAGAGCCCATTTTCAGTGGAGGCCCGAGGAGAAAAGCTCCAACGGGATACAGAAAAAATATAAACATTAATTAGTACAGAAGCAGAAACAGCGTTACAGATAGTAAATATAGTAACATATACAGAATATATACATAAAAGCAAGAATCTATTTTGTTTGATTACAGCAATATATACAGAAAATATACATTAAAGCAGAATTCAATGAATTCAATCAGAGTGGTATAAACAGAGATCAGTATTATTGTACCAGCATCAACAAGTGAAGATAAAAATAAATATGGAGAAAATATCATCAGTCACTAGTAGCAAAAGACATAGGAGTTTAGTAATCATATAAGGAGAGTGAAGAGGTTAGGTTATAGAGCAGGAACATAGCCAGGAAGAGTTGAGATGATTTTTCAGCATTTGTTTGAAGGTGGTGGTGCTGCCTGTGTTTCTTACAGAAGGCGGATGTGAGTTCCATAGTTTGGCGATGGTGAAGGCATAGAGGAGTTGACCAGCAGGTAAGGTGGGCTTATCTACTTTTAGAAGTAGATGATTTTCAGATCTTAGATGCCTGCTGGAATGGTATTTGGCAAGTAGAGTTGAGAGAGGACAGTCTGTGGGTCTGTAGATTATTTTGTGCACAGTAGTTAGTTGGGTGAATGAGAGATGGTGGTGGAGTTCCTGCCACCCTAATTGTTTCAGTGACTTACAGTGGTGGGATGAGAATGTGGCCTTTGTGGCAAATTTTGCTATTCTGTTGTAACACATAGCAAGTTTGGATTTTGTAGAATTTCAGATATTAGTGAGGAGAGGGGCACCATAAAGGAGAGAGGGTAATAAAAAGGTAGTTGCAAGGGTTTGTCTAGTAGAGAGGCTAAGAAAGTATTGGTGCCTGTAGAGCATACCAAGCTTTTGGTGTGTTTTTTTGATGTTATTGTTTATGTGTAGGTCAAAGTTAAGGTTTTCATCTATAATAATGCCTAGTAATTTAGTGTGTGGGACAACTTCTATAGTGGTATTGTATTGGGCTTGTATAGTGAAGAGTTTTTTTTATCAAATGGAGTGGTTTTCCTAGGAGTAAAAATGACTAATTTAGTTTTTTTTTTTTGGTTTTAGGGCAAGATGATTGTTAAGCATCCAAGATTCAGTAGATGTGAGGGCATTCTGGGTAATTTGTGGTGCAGTGTCTAATGACTAATACACAAAATGATGCAATTTGCCTTATCCATGACTATTATCTGATTGAAGACATCTGGGACTTCCAGAAAGAAGGAAACAGAAACTTATTGTCATTGTTATGGTAAACCAAAGTAACCTCTATAGCAAAAGAATAGCCACATTTATGTTTTGGAAAACAGCAGGAAAGTTTTTTTTTTATGTAGAAAATAACGAGTGGAGGAGATCATAAGGAAAATATAATATTATGCCTTGTTGTTTTGGTTGTATTAAATATCCTTGAAGTGAAAACAAAGAACTTATGAAAGCTTCTCAGACAGATCCCAGAGGTATTACATTTTCATTAAGTATCCTACTTTCTGCATTTTGTATAATAATGCAGGAAGTAGGGTGTATTGTTTTGCAAAATAATTGGTGATGTCATATAGCTAGATTCATAAAAAGCTAACTCTGGGTGAATGTGCACTGCGCTTAGTCCATGGTATAAGCCTATACATTTTATATTGGAATTCACAGACAGACAGATGGACATTCACCAGTGTCAATAATGTGAGGCATGTTTCATTCTCGTGTGCTTCAGGATTTATCAGTAAAGGGTGTATATAAATACCCATTCTGAAAAGGACTTGCAAATACTCCCTGTGTTGATACAAGTTAGGCCTCCATTAAGTCTTAGGTGTACCACTTAGAACAAAGGTTCAGGTACGTGCTTGCATTACCTGCCAGTTTATGAAGTGGGCAGCTAGCTGCTATATCTACATCAGTCTGGCCATGGCAGTTGTCTGTGAACCTACAAGAAAGAAAGGACATGTGTAGGACCATGGGTCATCATGTTGTTGGCATGCATGAATGACAAATTACCTGCTACTTCCCAAAGAAGCCTCTAGAATGCCAAGGTATGTTTTGGTGTTAAGCAGGTCATGCAGAGCGCCACTCAGCATATTATAAACTACTGTATAAGTATCTGCTTTCATGACTTTCTTCAGTATTCAAGCCATAACAGAACATTGTGACTTGTTGTATGTCTGCTGATAAATGCTAGATGATGCTGTAAAAGGAGAAAAAGAAAAGTCCTTGAGTGTAGTTGGGGTGTTGTTTCAATCATGCCTTTTAAGCTCTAGCCTATAGCTATGACTCAGACCCTCTGGCCATTTCTTCTGTCAGCATAATTAAGTGACCTACATATTTTCTAGCCCACTTTTCAGTATCTGATGGCTGTCACACAAGCAACACTCCATCACACTAGAACATTTTTATGATATACGCACCTTCCTATAATTTACTTTGAAAATAATTACAAAACACATATATATCTTATGCTATCTCTAATGCAGTGCTTCCACTATGTATGGTAGTCTATTAATGGAGTTTTGTTTGTTTTCAGCATTATAACCATGAATTTTATATTAGACAATAAGTACAGAATGCCAAATTTATACTGAAGTGTCATAGAATCATGGATGTGCATTGTAAAAATGGATGGTCTGAGTGACCTAGCTTGACAGATTTCCTTACAATTTCTGCAAATCCTAGTTAGTCAACATCCTATTTTGGCCAACTTTTCACAAAACAATTCCCCTTATGTCTGCCCTGTAATGTCCTTTACCCTTTTTGGACATGCTGCCTATTACAGTTATACAACTATCATGATGTTTCAATGAATAATAACACTTTGTAACATTCCCTTAGCACCTTCCAGCCACGATCCTCAAACTGTCTTCATATTTATGTATTTTTTTAGATATTTTTAGAGATGTTATCCTCTCCCCTTGCCATCCTTGGACTTCAGTGATTCCCTTGAAATCCTTAACAGATTTTTATCATACCTTTCACCTCTATCTTGTCTTAAATGGTCCATTCAGTTTGCAAAATACTAAAATATGTACACAGCTATATTTAAATTTAGATTGCTATGTAGAGCATACTATTTTTGTACTGATTCTCTGAGAAGTCTCTTGCCTCTTAATACATTTGCAAAGACAAACTCTCCAGAAGTGCAAACAATACATAGAATGGAATCTTTCTTACTGCCTCTGAGGAGCAATAATAATGCTTTGCTCTTTACTGGTGATACCTTTCCTGATACACCCCACTACACTACTTGCCTCCATTGTCACTTTCTCACATTTCTTTTGTAATGTCAGGATAAAGCTTTTGACACTATCTGTCACGCTGGCAAATGAGAAAAGCTAAACAAACTGGTAATAAACCCCTCTATCACCTGATGTATTGCCAACTGCCTCACAGATAAGATGTAGGAGATGAAAATAGAGGAAGCTACCTCCACTGAGAGACCAACCACCAGTGGAGTCCCCCAAGGGCTCAGTCCTGTGTCTCTCTTATTTAGCATCTACATCTACTTCTCTGAAGTAAAAGCCAATACCAAAGGGCTCTGACTAAGTTGGTAGGTGACTGAGCTAGGAACAGTCATATTATTCCCCAAATGACTTAGAAATCCTGCAGGAATGTTTGTCCCGGACAAAAAAAACCTGGTACCAAAATTTGGAATTGAAACTAAATTTCAAGAAATGCATTATTATATCTTTTGGAAGTCATCTACCCCAGGGAACTACATGTTGACAATATGCCCCTGAGAGCTGATCAAGATATTCAGGATTTGAGAACTTCTGTGGATAGTGACTTAACTTTGAACCAACCTGTGTCACTCTCATAAGAAAGTAATTCTATACTGCACATCTTATAAATATAGGGATTGTATTTAGATCTAGAGATGTAATTATTCCCCTTTACCCAACCCTCATTAGGCCAGTCATTGAGTGACACACAAATATACCTTACTAAAAGGATGCAAGGCCTAAACAATATAACCTACATAGACCAACTCAATGCCTTGTCACTACACTTGGTAACCCACAGATAGAGGTGACCTGTGTCTGACATGCAAGGTATCTTCTGACCCAATACTGATGGACTTACTCCACATCAGCAAGTCAAATGGCTTCAGATATATTGATTCTAGTGATCTAATCCTCTTCTGGGACATCAACAGAATTGATCGGAGGGACGGTATATCTCACAGAGGATACCACTGCCTTGAAACAGATTCCTCATCCATGTAAAACAAAACTCATCCTTGTCCATATTCAAGCACAGTTGGATCTATGGATGGGTAATAGAAAATTTACTCCAGGACTGCTCCCTGTACTGTTAATAGACAGAAGCAACTCCTAAATATTTTATCCCATGGATGCCCCCCCCCCTCCACAAATTATCTACAGTATGATCCCAGTTATTCTAAATAGGAGTGAGATCAACCATGGGATGTGTAAGGCCACTCTAATATCAAATGGGATAGGTTAATTGAAGCACTGAAAAGGAAACTGACTAGGTTTACAATGGTCTGCAAGAGCAGCTAGCCTGGTGCATATCTATGAACCTATGAACCTATTTGATGAAGTTAACGCATGTCCTCTTTAAATGTTTGTTGCTTGGCTTATATTTTCTCATATCCCTTATATCTTTCCAGCTGCTTCTCATACTCACATTCTGAGCAACATTTTTGGCTATCAGTTTATAATAACATGCATGCTGCTTTCTGTACAAATCAGGAACATTTTCTGCATCTACACTGTATAAGTCCTTTTAATCATGTCAATCTTCTTTCAAGTATTATGACCCAGTATGCTTGGTTTCTTTATCAGATTTTAAAGGGACACAGTCTGGAGCATTAGACTGTATTTGCTGCATCTGAACTTGCAGTTAAGCAAAACCTTACCCTATGGCTTGTATTTGTGCCCAGAATCTGAAAGAAGAATGCATTGAGATTTATATTGAGTATTACACAGATTTAATGATTTAAAAGTAATTTATAACAGAACATTGCATTTAGCACTAGTATCTAGCTTAAATACAATATCTACTATCTTGAATCACAAGCTTTTCAGACAAAAACAATTTACAACAACACACACACACACACACACACACACATGTGTATATATATATATATATATATATATATATATATATATATATATATATATATCTATATTGGCTGAAATCTGAATTGCTGTTACATTAAGCATTTAAACTACACTCATAACCATTTCTCTCAACTGTACATATTTTCGGAGAATGTCCAGAATTTTGCCTCATATTTTTGGCTTGTTCCTTACAAAAATTGTGTTTTTGACAAATCACAGTGACGATCTAAGATTTAAAGTGTCACTAAATAATGATATGCATTTGAGTTTCAGACTTCATATCCTTCAGAAAATGCATGCTAACAGAAATGCTGTTATTCTAGCAATATTTAAAATATGTCCCTATGTTTGGGCCTTTGTCCCCCATTATGACAGGTTTGTATAGATTGTTGCGTTAAGAGGTTGAGAGGTATGCTCACAACCAGTTCTATTTCATTCTGCTGTTTTGACTCAACAACGTGAAGCTTTTTGCACAAATTTATTTCGAGCTACATATCTTCTAAATTCCCCATAGCCTATGTATTCAATTAAATGCATTCTTCATGCTTTCTTGTACCTGTTAATCACATCTAGTATATGCAGCTGTATTTCCACCAGTGTCACTAACCAGACAGCATCTTGGAAACCATGCAGTCACTTGCAGCTTTGGTTTTAGTTTTATTTTATTTATTCATATCTAGCTGTATGGTATCATCATTTTCACTCACAGCTTTTGTTTTGTGTACCTCCAGTATCTGAACCAAACATTTAAGCTGCACACTTGAATTCCACACACATGCAATTCTTAATAATATGTAAAGTACAGTTCCATTAAGGAGCATGTGTAAACTGACAAAACAAAAATACGGTCTCTTCATTCTGTTGTACCTTTGTAGAGAACTTCACTTGAGCCAACTGGCTGCTCTGCTCTTGTTTTCATATAGGATAATGACTTCATAAGAAATGGACAATAAGAGTAATACACTGCCACAGCCAGAGCTAGCACCATTCCAAGTGTATGGCTGTGATGGCTGCAACTTAGTGATGTCAACGCAGGACAGCAACACTCCTCTCTTAGCTTCCACATATTGTACGTGCACTTTATTAAAATAACATATGAAGGTAAATGTTGTCCCGTATCAGCTTCCCCAAACAAAGAAGATGTACTCCTAAAAGTAGACATGGTCATATCATTTTTATTAATTTATTTATTGTGGATTTGTGTGAATTGTTGTTGGTGGCTTCATCAAGAAGCACATGGTAAACTTTAAAAATACAGTCAAAAGATTGAACATTCACTCAGTGCAAATAATTAATGAATACAGTTGCCTTTATTAAGTATTGGGATTGTACAGGTGCCTGGTCTTTGACCTGGCATTTCTTATGTTTAATATCTGTTAGAACATTACATCAAACAGCACTGCTCCTGATGTTAACCCATCTTAGGGCAAGTTATGATGCTGATGTAGGTCAAACCATGCATGTGAACACTGCAGGAAAATACTGGAATTTGATGAAGAAAATATCTTTAAATAGTGTGCATGTTTTTTTTTTTTGTGACTTCTTCCAGTTCAACCTTGGATCAGAGATTCTCCAAGGGCAACAGCAAAGCAATAGTCTGCCCAGTTGAAACAATTGTAAGCACATGATGTTTTTTAACAGCCTGCACCAACCTTATTATTTTTGAGCTCCTCCTTGCTACCCCATGTAATCCTTCTGTTACTTACACTATTCTCCAAACACATGGTACCTTGCTCAGTGTTTAAGCTCATTCACATCAACATCTATAGACTTTAGAATTCCTTGATTTTAAATGAGAAATCTTCTTCTTTCAGCTTTTCCCGGTTAGGGGTCACCACAGCGGATCATCTGTCTGCTCATGATTGGCAGTGGAGTTTTACAGTGTCAAGTTGCCAGCCCAGCACCCAACCTTCCACAGAAGGCATACACATGCACACCTAGGGCCAATTTAGAGTGTCCAATCCACCTACTGCATGTCTTTGGGATGAAACCGGGGCAAACCCATGCAACCACAGGAAGGACATGTAGACTCCGCACAGAAGGCACCCCAGCAGAGAATCAAACTGGAGAACCTCTTGCTGTGAGGCAGCAATGGTAACTGCTCCACCACAGTGGCCGCCCCTGATTTTAAATGAAAAATAAATGTCTTAAATATAGAAAATGTTTTCTTTGGCTCACACTATGCCTGGACTTTTTCTAGCATCACTGTTAGCGTCTCTTTTTCCTCCTCCATGGAGTAGAAAGTATAAATACCAGAAAGGCTTGCTTGTGACAAGAAGGAACAATGTACATCGGACCTTTTCTGGTCTATCTGCAATTCTACTCATTGTGAGATAGAGTCTGAGCTACTGAATTCAAAGTTTACAGTTTAGATACAAGTTACCACATTGTTTTTAAAAACACTGTCAGCTAAAGAGATGACTTTTCAGACAAAATGAGGTGGTGCCTTAGTAACTTTAGGAAAATATGACAAAATGGCTTTTCTTCCATGAAGTTAAGCTGTGATTAATAGTAATATGATAGTCAGGATAACATAATGCAAATAGATTAATTCCAGTGCATTAAATGTGAATATAATATTTTTATTAACTCCCATAGGAAGAATCATGAAACAAAATTGGCATTTGCCACACATGGGTGTGACGAAGTAGGAATACCTCAGCAATGGAAGAATTGTAAATGAAAAAAGGAGATTCAGCAGTACTAAAACCACAGTTGCTGCTGTCTAACTGAGATTTATATCTGTCATCGTGTAATATCTGCATGTATATATCAGTAATGAATGAAGGAAGTGGTGCAAGATTATGTGCATCTGTCAGAAGGTTTCACCTGACACAACTATGAGAAGAACATTATTCATGATTCTATACTTGTAACTTTCTCTTTATGTTGTCTGCATTGTATCATATTACACTTTATATTCACATATCCCACAGCCTCCTTATTTTTTAGTATTAGCAGTATCTGGTTAAAACAGTTAATCTCCTTCTTTGAGAAATTTATATAAAATGACAATAGATTATTAATCACTATCAAGAATCTGACCTTTCCTAGTACAGTATATAATTTAATTTCCTATTGTAAGCTCCAAAGCATTCAACTAATTAAGGGTTCAGCTTATGGAGTCTAGGTTTAGACAGGACATATTTGTGTTCATTGAAGCGTATATCTGCTTTGCAAGTATTTGGAAAAATTGACTCTTTTTTTCACTCCTGCATGGGTATCTGGGCAATCGTTTTGTACTTTAGAATTTTTTTTTTACGCCATAATCACACCTTAACCACAGAACTCTTATCTTCCACAGATCTGTCCGTTATCACTTCGCAGTGTAAACAGATATGCTGGGCTTGTGTGGGTGAAATCTGTGGGCTATGACCATCATCCTACATCGGGTTAAGAGATTTTGCCCATAACCTCTCCTTTTGTTGCTGTGCAGGATTGGTGCAGTGTCTGCTTTGCCAGAGTCCATCACAGGTGCCTGCGTCTCTGCACCTGCTATGTCTAGCTACATAGCTTTATTCTCCTTAGGAGGTTCATGTGCCTTTCCTTGCCTTTCTTGTATAGTGGACACACATATCTATGGCCTACAGGTGTAGATCCTACAATATAAAATGTGCCAGCTACTTCCCTGCAATGGACAAGTCAGTGTTTACTCCTCCCTCTTACTCCCCCAGCCAGACCCTCCAGCATTCGGCTCACTAATCTGCCCTGGGTCACCTAAGTCATCCAGGGCCTTTATCCTGTCCTGTCATATTATTGCATTTTTGTTGTCTGTTTCTTATGATTACTCTCTTACCAATTTGGAGCAGTTCTAGCAATTGACAGTCTTTGGGGAATCTGCTAGGTAGTCCATGGACACATCTTGCAAGCAATATAAGTTGCTGCTTTGATTATTCAAACCAGTCTAAGCACTGGTTTTGTACCTGCTGAATGATAAAATACAAATTGTCATCCCATTACATAAAAGAGGCACCTCCATAGACCCTGGGAACTATAGACCCATGAGCCTGACCAGTTTAATCTGCAAGACTATGGAAAGAATAATCATGGACCTTATCAGAAAAGATATAGGCGACCATCTAATGCTCGACCCAAGCCAATTCAACTTCATGAAAGGGAGATCCTGCATCTTGAACTTGTTGGACTTCTTTGAGACAGTCATCAAAGCCCTGGATGAAGGCAAATCCCTGCGTATGGCCTACCTGGACCTGGCCAAGGCCTTTGACACTATTCCCCACTCAGGCATCATTGATAAACTCGCCTAGCTGGAGATTGACCCGTATATCATCAGGTGGGTTGCAAACTGGCTCAACAATAGAATGCACATAGTCAAAATAGGTGACTCTATCTCCACCACCAGACCTGTAACCAGTGTTGTTCCACAGGGATCTGTACTGGGGCCTCTATTATTTAGAATCTACTTCTCAGATGTACAGGCTAAAACAAAAGGCCTTTGGCTGACAAAATTTGCTGATGATTGCAAACTGGGTGCAGTCATCAAGTCCCCAAATGATGTCAACATCCTACAAGAGGGACTTACACAGATAAATGGCTGGTGCCAAAGTCATGGGCTAAAACACAATGTAAAAAAACATTATTATCCCCTTTGGCAAGAGCAACATCCCTGCAGATTACCACATTAATAATAATAATACCCTGAGCATGCACTCAGTAGTGAGAGATTTGGGCACAGGTTGACGGCAACCTTTCCTTCGACCATCACATCTCCACAGTGGTAAGATAGTCTTTCTATATTGCCCACCTCCAGAACAAAAGAGGTTATAACTCCCCTGTACTCCTAACTCATTGAGCCAATAATATAGTACAATGCTACCTTTGGTATGCATTAAAACAGGCTCCTGCAACACCTAGAAAGACCTCACAGGTTTCTTACAAAGAAAATTCAGGGTCTTCAGCATATGTCATATGTTGACAGACTGACATCACTGTCACTATAGTCTGTGTCTTACAGACTACTCAGAGGTGATGTCTGCCTTGCATATAAAGCAATCTCAGATCCTTCTCTAATAGAAATGCTGGATATTTATAAATCAAATAGTGTAAGATGCATTGCTGTTGGGAACTCAACCTAGTATGTGACATCAACAGGATGTCTCACAAAGGTTACCTCTCCTCTGGAACAAACTTCCAATTCAGATGAAGCAGAGCCCCTCACTGACCCTATTTAAGTGTAATTTGGATGACGGGATGGAAACTGCAAATTCACCCTGGGAGTTTCACCTGTGTCCCTCTTGGAAAGGGGCAGTAGTTGTTGACTTAGTTCTGCTAAATATGTTGATATTCTTGGGAACAAAGGTTGTACTTGGCTAGGCTTGTAAGGGTCCTAGGGCCATTAGCCTAGTAACCTCCTATGAGCTTATGATCCTATGATTCATGCAAAGTATTTGTAAACTGTATGCCAAGGTGAATGGGGTAAGTGCAGTGGTAATTAGTCTCAATCCACAGTTATTTATTTAATTTCCGGCTGAGCGCCATTGTTTTCTTCTCAGTAGCTGACTGATATAGCCTTTTACCTGACATTTTATCCATATGTTCATACATAACCTGACTATAGGGATTATCTTTCATTTCATCATAACATAAATGCATGAGTGCCTTTGTACAATAACAATGACTCTCCATGACAACATAATTTTAAACAAAAACAATATCTGGGTCTAGACTTATGTGAAGAATACCCAGAACTGTTATCATACTGTTGTACCTAGTATCTATGCATTCCTAAAGCTATTACCTCAGAATGTAATCCAGATTTATAG
>NC_056728.1:680889930-680892430 GCF_019279795.1 Protopterus annectens
GCCTTTGAACAAACTACCTGCAACGACTTGAAATGGTACAATGGTTCTTTACAAGAAAAAACAAATGGTTGGAAACAGAAATGACTGAGAAGCCCTTTGGTCCTTTCAAGGATGGACTTCAGGCTTGGGCAATAGTTGCTGGACAGTGATAGTTCCTATGCAGCCTGTGCAGTGTATTAGCTGGAACTGGTTCGGTCAGGGTCAGTATAGAGATGATGACTAGAGGCCAGGGCCTCCAGAAAAGGCATGCATTCGGTGTCTTTTTAAACTTGCATGTTTACTTAATAATTATTATAAGGTATTCCTGTTACACAGTCTATCCTACATTTTGAGTTGTCGCTGAGAATTATACAGATGATTGCCTTATCTTGTACAAAGGGATTCAGCTTTTTCACCATTTCTGGATGAATGTAAATAATTGTGTACCAGCCATGGTAATATGCATTCTGTGACGAATTGCAAATGCCTACCTTATACTGATGTGGTACAATGTTAAAAATGTACACCTTGTACTTTGTTCTCGTGAGAAAAAAGTGAAGCTTTGTAAAGCAAAGACATATCAAGAAGGAGTTCTACAGTCCTTGCCTGTTCCTTGCATGTTGATTATTTTTTGTCAGAGACCATAACCGCAAACAGAATCATTGCTGGATGAATAGGAAAATAAATCCAGACTTGCTTTCTATATTAGTTTATACCATTTAACCTAAATAACTGTTAACATGTGAATGGCTATATTACTGTCGATATATGTGGTACACAGAAAAATGAAAAATATATGCATGCCTAATGTCATTGCACTGCATCTTTCAATTAGTGCTTTGTGGATCCTAAAATTGCTATCTGTAAATGAAAAAAGAAACATAACTTAAGTAAGAGGAAAGGTAACAAACAGTTAATTTTTTCAAGTTTCAGAAAAAGAATACAGCTGTTAATAGTTTCAGCCAGCAGCTGTCTATGTACTATCCTCTGGCACCCTCTAGTGGCAAATCTTATATATTAATGAAGGAACTGGAAAATAAATTCAGTCATTTAGTTTAGTTAGTTAGTTAGTTAGTTAGTTAGTTAGTTAGTTAGTTAGTTAGTTAGTTAGTTAGTTAGTTAGTTGACTGGGAAAGTCCACTGGGTCAGAAACTCATTTTCAGTGTAGGCCTGGGGAGAAAAGCTCCAGTTGCAAATCAAAATTTTATAACAAGATATTTACAATAATAAAACAGTGTGCAAACATTTTTTTTTTACAATTTCCTAGTAATTTGTGATACAATCTGGTTAGATGTTGATAGCACACATGCAGTGTTTTTAATGGCATTCATTATATGGAGGGGAAAAAAGACAGTAGATACATTCATAATAAACAGTTCATTTATGCACTCCAATACATGGGAAGATAAGGATTTTAGCCTAAATAGTGTTTATAAAGGCAAGACAGTGGTTGACATATCTTAACTGATATAGAAAAGTCGATGAAGTTCAGTGGATTTACAAATTATTACTTGAAATCTAAGACAGTCACACTAGTCAGCAAAGTCTAGGAATTAGCTTACGATGGTCTATAGTTCTGGGCACAAGGACAGATTTGATAGTTAAGAAAGTGACTTTTTAGAGTGAATTAGAAAGTCTTTATGGAATGAAGTTGTGCAACAGAAGGGGATAGGGCATTCCATAATTTTGCTATGGAGTGGGAGCACAAGCATTGTCCAGCTCTCTTACTGAGTTTGGATATGCTTAGAAGCTGTTTATCAGTAGACCGAAGATTCCAAGAGAGGATGTAGGTTGTAGTATAGAACGGAGTGAAGGACAGTTTTCTGGGTTGGATATTAGATTATGAGCAAGAGTTGGTTGGGTATAATAAAGGTGCTGGGGGAATTCAAGCCATTTCAGTTCGTTTATGGCCTGGGCAGTGGTGTGTGCTTTTTGGTAGACCAGAGGCAAATTCTGCAGTTTTATAATAGCATGATTGTAGTTTGTTGCTTAGAGATGTGTGAAGGATGGTAATGATGGGGGAACATAGAGGAGGGAAGGGAGTTGGAGGGTATTTGCCAGTTTTATTTTTGTGAGTTTGCCTAGTTAAAATGTGTTTTTTTCTTGCATTATAAATATGTTGTTCGAAGGATATTTGTCATTATAGTAATGCCTAGTAATTTTGCTGTTTTCACTCTTTCAATTTCAGTCTTATTATGGGAGTAATTTTTTAAATCCTGGGGAGGCGGTTTAGATGAGAATAGTAGCAGCTTAGAATTTTTGGGATTCGGAAGTAGTTGTGCTTCATTTAGCCAAGTTTATATGGCTGAGAAGGCATTTGTGTTATTTTTAGGAGATCTAGCAAGTTGCTAGAGGAGGATATGAAAGTAGAATATTCAGCATATTGGATGAGTGAACTTTGTAGGGAGACTTTGTAGAAATTATTTATAAACATATTAAAAAGCAAATGGAGGGTGGGGGACTCCTGTCTTATTAACCAGATAACCAGATTGATTGTTTTACCACCTGACAGATTGTTGTC
>NC_056728.1:680894930-680982430 GCF_019279795.1 Protopterus annectens
TCTCTGATTACTAGTCTATATTATGTGGGCTATGACTGAGAGGTGATGACCTTTTAATGCATAGCCATGGATGCATAGCTGGAAAAAATCTTTTTATTGAGACCAGCATAGTTAACATCACAATAATATATATAGTACAATAAAAGAGTTTTAACAGTATTTTATATATTACATCAACATAGTATATTCATTGTGTAATATCTTAAACTCTCGCATATGCAAATAACCCCTTAGATACATGGCTTCTAAATGCCCATTACTTTTTACTTTTTTAAACCTTTACTGGTGCACTTAAGCCAGCAGGGTTTGGCTTTATTGGTCTGAATGCAGCAGCAGTGGATGCATCGTGTTGATGCAGAAAATTGTCTGTTATTAGAATATTTTATTTTTCTGTTCGATAATTTATTTCTGGTGAGATGGCAATAAAGCAGAGTAAACATGTTCAGAAATGAGACTCTGCCAGGACATTTTGATGTTTAATGTTTAATTTGCAAAGGATTTTTAGGAAAGGCCTCCTGAGGAGCACAGTAGAGTGTGTGTTTGTGTGTGTGTGTGTGTGGGGGGGGGGGGGTTGTATCTGAGCCTTGTTGCCTTAAGGAACAAAACATGTGTGTGTTCCATTTTGCAAATCTTCAACCAAGCCTTTAGAAGCAGTGCAAAAAAAGTGCTCTAAATAAGAGAACCTATCCATATCCATGACCCAACAAGTGACCCAAAGCTTTTCATGTTGTTTTCATAACATACTTTTTAAATTATATGCATTGTTAACTGGGTTGAGGCCCAGAAGCATTGTCTGAGTGACTCAGTCAGAGTCACAAACTAAGCACAAATGAATACAAGATGGTGAATGATTGTAACTACACAAAAACACTCCAGTAATGGTGCAGCAGCAGTTTAATGGACAATAAACAGTATTAGACTAAGAGCTTGACAACAAACAATATCAGACTAAGCACTTTACAACAAACAGTATCAGACTAAATGCTTGACAACAAACGGTATTTGACTACGCGCTTGACAACAAACAGTATCAGACTTAATGCTTGACAGCAAACAGTATCAGACTAAGTGCCATACAACAAGCAGTATCAGACTAAGCACTTTACAACAAACAGTATCAGACTAACAGCTTTACAACAAACATTATCAGACTGCTTGACAACAAACAGTATCTGACTACGCGCTTGACAACAAACAATATCAGACTAATTGCTTGACAACAAACAGCATCAGACTACAGGCTTGACAACAAACAGTATCATACTTAGTGTTTGACAACAAACAGTATCAGACTAAGTGCTTGACAACAAATAGCATCAGACTAAGTGCTTGACAGCAAACAGTATCAGACTAAGTGCTTAACAACAAACAGTATCAGACTAATTGCTTGACAATAAACAGTATCAGACTAAGCACTTTAAAACAAACAGTATCAAACTAAATGCTTGACAACAAATAATATCAGACTAAGTGCTTGACAACAAACAGTATCAGACTAACAGCTTTACAGCAAACAATATCAGACTAATTGCTTGACAACAAACAGTATCAGACTAAGTGCTTGACAACAAACAGTATCAGACTAACAGCTTTACAGCAAACAGTATCTCACTAATTGATTGGCAACAAACAGTATCTGAGTACGAGCTTGACAACAAACAGTATCAGACTAATTGCCTGGCAACAAACAGCATTAGACTACAGGCTTGACAACAAACAGCATCAGACTAATTGTTTGACATCAAACAGTATCAGACAAAGTGCTTGACAACAAACAGTATCTAACAGTTTTACAACAAACAGTATTAGACTAATTGCTTGACAACAAACAGTATCAGACTAAGTGCTTGACAACAAACAGTATTAGACTAAGTGCTTGGCAACAATCAGACTAAGTGCTTGACAACAAACAGTATCTAACAGTTTTACAACAAACAATATTAGACTAATTGCCTGACAACAAACAGCATCAGACTAAGTGCTTGACAACAAACAGTGTCAGACTACGTGCTTGACAACAAACAGTATCAGGCTAAGTGCTTGACAACAAACAGTATCTAACAGTTTTACAACAAACAGTATTAGACTACGTGCTTGACAACAAACAGTATCAGACTATGTGCTTGATAACAAACAGTATCAGACTAAGTACTTGACAACAAACAGTATCTAACAGTTTTACAACAAACAGTATTAGACTAATTGCCTGACAACAAACAGCATCAGACTAAGTGCTTGACAACAAACAGTATCAGACTGCTCTCTTGACAAGAAAAAGTATCAGACTAAGTGCTTGACAACAAACAGTATCAGACTGCACACTTGAAAACAAATAGTATCAGGCTAAGTGCTTGACAGCAAACAGTATTAGACTAAGCACTTGACAGCAAACAGTATTAGACTAAGCGCTTGACAGTAAACAGTATTAGACTAAGTGCTTGACAGCAAACAGTATTAGACTAAGCACTTGACAGCAAACAGTATTAGACTAAGCGCTTGACAGTAAACAGTATTAGACTAAGCGCTTGACAGCAAACAGTATCACACTGAGTGCTTAGTCTGATACTGTCTGCTGCCCATTAACCTGCTGCTGCACCATTACTGGAGTGTTTTCTTTGGGTTACAAGAGTCACAAACCAGGCAAATGGAAAATGAAGGATTCAAACACAGGACAACTGGATAAAGCTCATAGTAACACATAACCTTAATCCTCTGCACTCACTGCCAGAATGTGTTTCCTAATAGTTACAAATTAGAAGCTTTAGCAAGCTGGCCACTTAAGGTCTTTACTATAATTCAAAACTTGAAATTTACAACACCATCAAGCAATTTGTGACACATACATGTAATGCCGTCTTCCATTCTGCATTTTCATTTCTACTAAGTCTTCCTTGATAGGTTTTAATTCATTATACAGACTGTTTTTTTTTTTTAATTTTCAGCAATTAGGAAGGTTTCAAATTGTATCCAAAATTGGATATTGTATGGCAAGATGTAGCAATATATCAGGCCTTGCTAACTGAATATTTCTGCTGTTCCACAGACTTGAAGACACAGACACACAGACACACACACATGCACACACACACACACACACACACACACACACGCACACACGCACACACGCACACACGCGCTTGCTGCAGCTGCACACACACACACACACACACACACACACACACACACACACTCACACACACACACACACACACACAAACATAGCTTCACAGTGCTGTCAGTCTGTGGTGTTAACAACCCCAGTCTAGCCATAGATGTGAATGGATGTCCTTTGACAGGGTAGAACTGTTTTGCTTCACTGCCCTAATAGCATGGCATAGCTATTCTTTGATTTGCTCTCCCTTGCTGTATGGATGCTGGTGACATTTCTGGACAGGAGCACATAGCTAATTTGCATTAGCTGTGCCCCTGGACTGTTGCATTTGTATGTTGTATACATCAGTAAGATCACTGTAACACTACAGGCTGGTGCTTTTGTACCTCTGGAGTAATACAGTGGTCTATGACTCTCATTCATAACACACTGGAAAAATCTGTACATGATAGTTTAATCCAATCTGTTTATGCTTTGCTGAATCCCAGTGTATTGTCTCTCCAATAGCTCCAAGACTAAGCTTCAGACATCTGCTCCTTAACAGTGATCGAGAAAACTGTGCTTACAACTAATTACATTTAGTACTCTCAGTATGTCCCCCAGTAGCAATACCCACTATCTGACTTCCATCTCAAGGGATACCCGCATCAAATTGGATGAACTAACCATAAACAGAATATTCCTTTAATGCAAACTATCTGTTATATCTAATTATGTTTAACTTTTACAACACTTCAGTTATAAGTTTTATACTAGTAGTTAATTGATCTTGATCAAAACAGAAAATCGCTATATTTTATGCATCATTTTATGCATAAAGATATAAGGAAATGTATCTCCAACATAGATTGTTTACCGCATTCAATCTCTATAGAGTGTTTTTTAAAGAAGTTGAAATAAATTTAAATATGTTTTTACCTAACTTCAGCCACAATACAGTATTGCTTCATTTTATGTAACATTTCAAGAACTTAGATGTTTGTTACGATGTTATCTGTACATTGCATTTGTCACTAGATACCTTTAAGGTTTGATTTATGCTTTTAATTGAATAATGGGCAGATTGTTGCATTTTTTGGCGCCCAAATCAGTATTTAAGTGAGGTGCTGTTTTATTTGTTTTATGTCTGAAGAAGCGTAGTGTCTACTACGTGAAAGCGCTAACCCTTGATTAAAGAAGATTTTTTACATACAAAGACGGACTTTTTGGTTTCTTCAACAAAGGTATCAGTTTTCTGTGGTGTCACTTTCCACATTTGCTTGTTACTTTGGATTTTTGGGTGTGTGGAAGGTACTTTACATTTCAGCTGCAGTTTGGTTTTCATATTTCATATTATGTTCCCCCAGTAGCAATACCCACTATCTGACTTCCATCTCAAGGGATACCTGCATCAAATTGGATGAACTAACCATAAACAGGATGTCATCAAACCTGGACATAAAACATTGTACTGCAAGTTTGACAACTATTGCACAAAACATTCTGATTCTGGTTCTTTAAATCGTAACCAGCAATAAATTTAGTCTGAAATTATTAACATTTTGTCACAAGCATTTCGGAAGCAACTGGCAAACATCTGATATATTTAAATGCATTCCACAGTATTTACTGATTCAGATTTTTTTCATATGAAGAAAAACAGTGCTAAGTAGTGTCTTTTGCTGCAGAGGGGGGCAATACCATTTTCGCTTGACATACTGTTGTGAGTTCCTCCTCATGAATGACAGAGGGAAGTACAAACATAAGACAGGTATTCATATCTTAGACACTAAGGCACTATTGTATATATATATATATATATATATATATATATATATATATATATATATATATATATAGATATATATTTTATATATATATATATATATATATATATATATATATATATATATATATATATATATATATATAGATACAGCCAAGCATTTTATTATCTGCCTTCAGCTTCACATCTAGCAATGGATTTCATTAAGATCTTACAAGGTGCGTTTATGCCATTTCTGTTAATATTCCATGCACTTTTCTGTTATGATGTGAAATTAATGGGTGGTATTTAGCGGTGCACATGTACGTACAGCTGGGATATACTGAAGGGAACATATAGTACTTCTGAGTAGTTTCATGTCACGGAAACTGAGCCAAGTGATGTGCATATGAAGCCTCAGGTGCTTTTAGGATTATAAATGACTGTATCCTGCTTTAACCCAGACAGAGAATTTCGTAATCGCCAGCAGGAAACACTGGCAATGAATGATTCTACCTGTTCTGTGAAATATGTTTGTTCTTCAGATAATTTTATTTGACTGTTTCATAATGTCTTTAGGTACTTAGCAGAATTGAGCAATAAAGGTATTACCTGATCCATGTATGTACAAGTCAGTTAAGAAGAAAGCTTACGTTTAGATTTAAGGGGACCTTGCAGTGCTGTTAAACAATGCTGGCCCCAAGTCTGTTCATTTTTTTCTGCTTTAAAGGCCTCATGCAGTAGTGTCTGGTGATGTTTATCCATTGCTGAACTATATGAAGTTTTTAAGTCTTAACTATAGATATATAAGTAAACAAATACCTCCATAATCAGAGCCTGTTATATCTGATCTATGAATGCAGTAAGTTCAGTGTTAAAGCAATTTGTCACTGCCTCTTTTTTGGAGGAAATGGCATAGATTATGCTACACAGCTGACACACTGCTCCACCTCATATTGTAACTACCCATGCTATGACTGCTTGTTTTTCCAATGGTCCGAGCATCATCTCACAATTGAACCACTTAGTGCTCACCTTTAGATTGTATGTAATCACCCTCTACTCATCTGAACCTCACTGAGATGTATACCACCTAATTTTAAAATAAAATATTTTGAGAAATTTGCACTGAAGTGGAATACATAGACTATGCATTTATTAGCTAACCTGTCTCCTTATTCATTTATAATGCTTCTCAAAGCTGTGCTGTTAGGACAGACATAACATAATATAAAAGGGAAAACATGCAGTAAAAAAAAATAATGAAAAATACAGCGTACTTCTAAGATAGATATATACTGATCAAGCTTGATTTCAGCTCTCCCCGTGTGAAAAAAAGAAACTGAGAGATAAGGATAAGAAAACTCTGCAAGTTTTAATAAATTCAGTTATCGGCTACTAAGTACACTGCCTGGATGCCTACAAAGAAGAAAGTTACACAGCCTGAAAAAAATTAGCTAGAAAAGGTAAAAGAGAAAACATTGAATGGGTAGAATTCTACAGCTGTTCCACAAAAACAGTTCAAGCTCTGGCTTTGGTGCAAGACATATAAATGAAACATGGTCAGAGCTGTTTAAAATAAATGAAACATTGAAGGAGTGTATCAACTCAAATATCAAATAGATGGAAAAAATGGAAGAAGCTTTAAAAACATATTCAGATGAACTGATACAACTGCAAAAATCAGAGGTTGAAATGAAGAAAAGGCTAGCTGAGTATGAGACTACTCAAGAAGCGATGTTTCAAAAATGGTAAAATTAAAGGACAGAGTGAAAATCTGACATTTTCTGCTGTGCCAGAGAAACTGGAATAAACAGATAATATGAACTTATTGAAAGCACAAATAAGCAACTAGACTGGTATTCCACAGCAGTATTTGTTAATCAAAAGGGGACATCATGTGTATGCTACAAACCTGGCCATGAGAAAGCAGTCAAGACCTAAGAATTGATCCAGACAAAACTGTGGCAAAGGGGCAAAGTATTAAAAATTGGAGACAGTAAAGTGTTTGTATTATCCACTGTAAACCAAACAGAAAAGAAACAAATTTATCCCAGCAATCAGGGAGTGTTGAAAGACAAGTATGAGGTTCAAGATGTTATACCCAGCTCTCTTCACAATATTTTTCCTGGAGGACAAAACTCATTTTTTGATGCAGAAATGGCTAGAGAGGCAATACAAAAGTTTGTCAAACAAAAAGTGAGTCATCAGACAGAAGGGGACTCTGCTTCTCATTCTTCTGACAATAACACTTTTAGAGACTTTGTCAATGAAACCACTTCCAATGTTTTAAATGAATTAGCTTGAGAGACAGAGAAAAGCACAGGAGCTGACTAGAATGTTTGTGAGCATCTTGGACTTAAACCAGAGTCTAGGGATGGGAGATGGAGATGAACAGGAAGAAGACTGGCAACATTGAAATTAATGAATAAATGTGAGACTATAAATTGTCAATCACATTTATGGAATATGGCTTTACAAGTAAAAGTGGAAAAATATTTTTTTGTTGACTTTGTTAAACTTGTGGGGAACTGAAATGCATATGCCTCACTTATTGTCATACGTATTTGAAAGATCGCTGAAGGGAAAGAGGAAAATATGTAACTGTAAATAAAACAATTTTTGATCTTAACAATATTTGTATGGGACATTTCATGATATAAACTCCTTAAAGCATTTTTACTTATTGTTTTATATGATAAAGTCACTAAAGTAAATAAATACCTTTTTTCTCTTCTTTTTTAGTTTTAAGAAATGTACACATTACAATTTAAAAAGAGAGGACAGGCTGCACCAAAGCATGATTAAGTTAATATGCTGTAATCTCAAGTTCAAAATTCATTATTTGAAGATGTACATAGTTTTGAGTATTTGCTGTAAGTTAATAGGTTCTGGGGTGTTTTTTTTTTTTTTGAGGATTTTCATTAAAACAAAATGTCTTTTAAATTGTAATAAAAGCTCAAATGGAGATCAGAAGAAACAACTGTATAAGAGATCAACCTGTCAAACATTAGTTGGTGGTGCATGTAACACAAAAGCTGGGAAATAGTCATTTAAAAATGCTATCTTATATAATAGTTTGGAATAATAATGGCTTATCATAATGGCTACAGTAAACATATTATTTCTGAATGTGAATGTCCTTACATGTATTGACAAAAAGGTAAGAGTATTGAATTCTATTATGAAATGTAGAGCACAAATAATAACACTACAGTAGACACATTTGGGAAGAAGTAAGCATGTGAATTTGATAAAGAAAGGTAGATATTTAGCAAAATAGCATGCATTTCAGTCCCCCGCAAGTTTAACAAATGATGATTGGATGGGAAATAGGAAATTCACCCTGTGGATCACCTCTGTGGCTCTGCTCGACAGTGGCACAGGAAAATAATTTTCTTGGGTGTCAAAAGCCAGGGTATCTTTTTGGCTGGACTTGTATAGGCCCCAGGGCTGATAGCCTAGTACCTACCTATGAACCTATGAACCTAATATTAGGGACAAATGAAAAAGGGAATAGGATCTGATCCCCTGGCTGCAGTGCATACCTGGCCCCAGCATCTTAAACTCTGTTTGAAACTTCTATCCTACACTAATACCTTATGAACATACCTACCTGGTGAAAGGACTCCCTGCAAACCAAATCCTTTCAACTCCTCTATAGCATAAAGACTTGCCATCCTGCTTAATGAACCCTTTTCACTAGGAGGCAAGAAAGTTTGAAACTTCTATCCTACACTAATACCTTATGAACATACCTACCTGGTGAAAGGACTCCCTGCAATCCAAATCCATTCAACTCCTCTATAGCATAAAGACTTGCCATCCTGCTTAATGAACCCTGTTCTCTAGGAGGCAAGAAAGTTTGAAACTTCTATCCTACACTAATACCTTATGAACATACCTACCTGGTGAAAGGACTCCCTGCAAACCAAATCCATTCAACTCCTCTATAGCATTAAGACTTGCCGTCCTGCTTAATGAACCCTGTTCACTAGGAGGCAAGAAAGTATGTGTTATCCAATAAAGTGGTAATATTTAAATGCTTGCTAAATATCTGGTGTATGTATTATATGCTACCTTAGCCAGGATACCTAGCAGCCATACTCCCCTCTCTATCCCTTAGCATTTAGATGTTTTATCAATCCTGTGCTGTCTCCTGTAACTATCATAGGAGCCTTTGCAAACCTTGAAACATCTCTCTCTCTGCTCACTTGCCTCTGTTGTAATAACACTATCTGACCACTAGATGGCATACTAAACTAGGATAGCACCTAAATCATCTATCCTTCCCTGATCTCCAAAAAATTTAAAGTTCTGTCCCAGGATTGAGAACTGTCTTCCTGCCCTCTCTCTACACTAAACCTGCTACTTTCTGCTAGCACTGCTCTCTGATACCACTTACATTCACAACCACTATTAACTATCTCTCTAGACCTGTTCCTTCTCAACTAAGGTACCCAGTAGTTAGCTGCTTCCTGATAGGTTTTTGCTGACTTACTCGCTTACCTGTCTGAACCCACTCCGTTCGCCCTGTGGGCTCACTCCGCTCCCCTACCCTACCCCCAATTCCCACCTATCCCAAGGGGTCCTAACCATAAACCTCCTGTGGCCACACCCCCACTCCTACTCAACCAATCTCATCCTCCTACTCATTACATTCTAACTACCCAAACTCACCACTTATAGATACTCATTACTTCTAATAGTACTTAATCAATTTACAAACTCTATATCCCAATTTACTACAAAACCTTGCAGTACCTCCCCACTCTCATCCTGTTAAAGATACCTTACCCCAATTTAATTATTTACCTAACCAATCACCATGACCACTATACCTGGATTCAAATACCCACTACTATTCCTCTCAATTGCCATCTTACCTTTACTATCTATAACCTATGTACTAACTAAATATGAACATCTGACCTTGACTATCTTCAGCCAGTCCCTTAAACAAGCAACCCTGACAGACCTACTACCTTACCATAACTATGTTAATATTACCTCTACACCCACTTATTCAGTTCCAAAGTTTCATTGTTTAGTCCACATCAACTATAACCAACCCAAGAAAACAAAATATACACCATGTAAATTCCTAAATATCATACACAGGATTAAAAATGCTAAACTTTTAGATGGTGACATCCATCCAAACCCTGGCCCTAACACTGCAACCACCACTAACCCTCCTAAACAAAACCCCTCTACTTTTCAAACAGTAACTAAAGCATCAAACTCCCTCCTCATAGCTCACCTCAATATATAGAGCCTAAACAATAAAGTTGCCCACCTCCATGCCCTCTTAGATATCCACTCCTTCGACATCCTTTGCCAAACAGAGACCTGGTTAAAACCTGCAACACTGGACAATGAAATCACCCCACCAGGATACAATATCATGAGATTAGATCGAATAACCAAAAGGGGCGGGGGTGTAGCAAAACTATACAAAGCAGATTTGCAATGAACACCAATAAATGTACAACCACCTTCTATTAATAGAACAGAAATACTTATTTCTAAACTCCAAATCAACACCTACAAATCAATCTATATAATATGCGCCTACCTCCCTCATGGTAACAACATAATCATCCTTGAAAATATTCTTTCCTGGCTGTCAACCAACTACCTACAAGAAACCATTATCCTGGGTGACTTTAATATTGACTGGAATACATGCATTTCAGACAACCAGACTACCTACATAAACCTTTATGTTTTTTCTCAAACTATCAACTCCCCCACCAGGATCCATAAACCCATCAACAAAGGAACAACTCTAGACTGGATACTAATAAACAGTCAGCCCCTTTCTTATGATGCAGGAATCCTTCCTGATGATATCAGTGACCACTCACTGACCTACATAATCAGACAAAAGATTAATGCTTATAAACCAACCTTATATAAAACCATTCGGTCCAACAAAAATTTTAACCCTATTAACTTCCAAACTGAACTAAAAGCATGTGACTGGTCACCCCTAAAATACCTCCAATTAGATGAAGCTGTATCCTATTTTAATGCCAAATTCTTAGAAATCCTGGACCATCATGCCCCATCCCACTCAATGAGAAATAGGACAAAACCCCCTCCAAGGCTAACAAAAGAGACAAGGCACAAAATTATACAAATAAATAAAATCTGGGCCAAATGGAGAGCAACTAAAAACCCAGCTGATCATCTATCATTTAGTTGAGAAATGCCACCAAAAAGTCTATACTACTAGATAAAAGGAACTTCTGTCACAACAACCAGCAAACCCATCAATATAAACCTCAAAAGTTCTGGGCAGGCATTAACAGACTCCTCCACTCAGGACAGTCCAAAACTCCCACCTCAACAGGACCCACCTATGAAACTCCTAAGCATATTGTAAATGCCTTTAATACATTCTTTACTGAAGCAGTCCAAACTCTCATCAACTCACTACCTCCTGTTAGCACATGTCTGTCATCCTCCTTGATGACCTTAACTCCCTCATTTAATTTACAACCAGTCCCAACGTCCATCATCTGCAATATTCTTCATAAACTAAAACCTTGCACCCCCTCAGCTGACCATCTACCAGCAGAATATCTACAGATAGCTGCAGCAGCAATATCCTTTCCTATTTCCATCCTTTTAAATAGAACCATTACTGAAGGAACAATCCCATTTACCTGGAAAGTCTCCCACATTATCCCACTCCACAAAGGAGGCAACTCAACTGAACTCTCAAACTACCGCCCAATAGCTTTACTCTCCCCTTTAGCTAAAATTATGGAAAAATATATCCACCGCCAACTACTAGACCACCTACTGAAAAATAACTTACTAGCTAACTGCCAGCATGGGTTCAGGCCTCACCATAGTACCACCACAGCCCTCCTATCCTTTTCTGAGTGCATTAACAATAACCAAAACAACAATACTCTATCCTCAGCACTCTTTATTGACCTATCAAAAGCCTTTGATATGATCAACCATCAACTTCTCTTGAATATACTTGGTTCTCTCTCACTAGATACACAGGCTTTACAATGGTTTAAATCCTACCTTGAGAATAGGCAACAGGCTGTGCTCTGGGAAAATAATCTATCCTCTCACCTTCCTATTACCCTAGGAGTCCCTCAAGGTTCTATCTTAGGCCCTCTCCTTTTCTCAATTTTCATAAATGATCTCAATCTGATCATTCCTTAAGCTGCATGTATCCAGTATGCTGATGACTCCACACTATTATGCTCAGCTACCTCTACACCTCAACTTCAGGCCATTACCCAAACAGTGCTTAACAGTGCAGAAAGATGGTTCTTATGGCATAGCCTCCTCCTGAATCCTAAAAAAACAAAACTACTACTCTTCACTCCCACACAAAGGTCCCCCCCCAATTGACTTCACAGTTATATCCAGTGATGGCATCATTATATCTCCTGACCCAACTACCAAGCTCTTAGGAGTTACAATAGACCATAATCTTAGCTTTGAAATACATATTAATGCAACAATAAAAACAGTAAACAAAAAATTAGGCTCCCTCTATAGGATTAAACCCTTTCATACTCCAACAGCTAGAACAACTATTGCCCTCACCCATCTAATTTTCACCCTCCTCTATGCCTGTCCCATCTATACCAACCTATCGAAAAACAACCTTAACAAACTAGCTACCTCCTACAACAATATTGCCAGATTTGCCACTGGTTCCTCATTTAGAACTCACCACTGTCAAAACCTAAAGCAACTAGGATGGCTAGAACTTCATAATCAACTTCAAATTAAACAACTTATTATTGCCCATAAGATCCTCTATCTTTCAAAAAATTCTCCTATACTTACTAGCCTTCTTACCCCCTACAGTAATTTGACAACCCTTCGCTCAGCCAATAAAATACTGGTATCCACAGTCAAATCCAAAAATAAGGCCGGTAACTCTCTGTTCGCCAACACTGTTGGCAAATCCTGGAACCTCCTTCCCAATGAACTGTCATCTCTCTCCTCAGTGAAACTGTTCAAAAAATAACTCAGAGAACACCTTTGTAACCACTGGTTATGCCCATGTGGTGACCCAGACTACTCTTACCACCACTTTCTCTGTAGCCTCCCTACGTTACCATTTGCAATTTGATTCCAACTCTCGCCATACCTCAGACAGTAGACACACCTTTACTTTATTTTAATATTTATAACAGTTTCATTCATGTAATTTTTTTCTAATTATGTACTTGCATAGCTAGCAGCAGTAATTTATTTATCACATAAAAACATCCATATAAACTTTCTTTATACTTCCCACTACATTCTTCCTTTAAGTAGCTATGCTACTATAATATAAATGGTATAACTCTCTGCTAAATACTGCTCCTTGAACTGTTACATTTATTTGTGTATTTTTTCTTCACTTCTCTTTCTTATTGTGTTCCACTTTAAAATTGTTTGTTGCTCTATCTGTTTCTTATCTTCTGCTACTTTAATAATAATATTTGTCTATATAACATGTGTATTCTTCAGCTTAAAATAGTACTGTACCTTAAGTTGTTACATATTTATTTATCTGTACCTGAAGTTGTAAGTTTTGCTTATGTGGAGCTTTTCTCCCCGGGCCTCTACTGAAAATGGATATATATCCAGTTAGACCAGCCCGGTCAACAAATGTAAAATAAATAAAAAAATAAAAGTACTTGCACTAACTGGGATAGAGGAAGAAGAAGAAGAGATAGTAATGGTAGGTTTGTTGTACTAAGGGGCTACTGGCAAGGGAGGAGGATTAGCTGCCATGAATTTATATTCCACCTAAACTGCTATTATGGAGCTTAAGAAGATTTTAGGAAAAATAATTAGCTTTCACCAGGGGATTTTACTGATAGATGGGGAATGGAACTAGAGTTGCAACAGTGAGACTGTATCTGGAGAACCAAGAAGGGAAAATATAACACAAAAGGCAGATTTCTGAAGAAAGTTATGAAAATATTTGGTATGGAAGACTTGAATTCAGTAGTATGAACATGGAGAGAATTTACATATTATTCCCCAAGGTGCAATAACTGGTCTAGACTAGACAGAAATTATCTTTCACAGGAACATGTGCACTTAATTGAAAGCTTTGATACACATCCAATAACTATTTCAGATCATGCACCAATAACAGCTAAGATAAAAATACAAGGTAATGAAGTAAAAATGAGACACTGGTGCTTCCCCACCTACCTGTTAAATAAAGAGGAATTTAAGAAATGGGTAGCGGAAATTGTCTGAGAACTATCAAGGAAGATAGAAATTTCTTCAAAAGTTGTAGCTAGTGAGTGGGATAAAATGGAAGTGGATTTTAAAAATAGGGTAGAAATAAAAGAAAAAAGATATAGTTAATAAGTAACAAGAATTATTTAGAGGGGCTGACAAAGGTAAATTATTGCAGAATAAGGAGAATATCACAAAACAAGAAGAGGCACAACTGCAGAGTGCTAAAGAGAAAATAGGAGAGTATCTGGATAAATATGCATGAGCTCATAAATATTGCTTTTAAGCAACGGTTATTGATAACTCCAAAGCACAAAAATATAGCACAATGATGTAAGCAACAGAAAGTAGAAAAGGCTGTTCCCAAACATAGGGAGCCTATAACAAAAAAAATAACCAGCGATCCTGTAGGGCTACTAGGGATATTTTGGAAATTTTATGAAAGTTTGTATAAAGCAGAGGAATGTGAAAATCAAGAAAAAGTACAAATGGAAATATTTATAGAAGAGTTAAGCATGTCAAGGTTAGAGGTAGATGAGGCTGAAAAATTAGCTGGTAGGTTAGCAGGATATGAGATAAAAAGCTGATGTATAATCAACCTGCAAGAAAGTCTCCTGGAATAGATGATATCCCTGTTGAAGTTTGGAAGTCAGAAGAGAAGAAAGTGATAAAGATTGGGAAGGTTTTCTTTAACAGTATTTTAAAAGGAGGAGAAGCACCAGCATCCTGGAAGAAAGCAGTGGTGGCTGTAATACTTAAAGATGGTAAAAACCCATAAGACCCATTTTCATATAGTCCCTTTTCCATTTTAAAACATGACTGCAACGTGTTTGTGTGCAATAGCTGAAAGAATGGCAAAAGTGTTGCCAAAACTAATAGATATGGATCAATGTGGTTTTGTGGAGGGGTGGCAAACATTTGACAATATTAATAGAGCAATGATGATCCAAAGGGTAGCAGAATGTTAGAAAATACCACTGTTGGTAAATCTTGACACAGAGAAGGCTTTCAACAGAGTAAGCTGGGATTTTATGAAGAGGACAATGGAAGCATTTGCATTATTTAATACAGTACTAAGGTTAATTACAGAGATATATGAAGGACTGGAGGCAAAAATTAAAGTGGGAGGGTTCCTCTCTGATTTTCTTGTGTCTGAACCAAAGAACCAGGCAAGGGTGTCCTCTTTGTTATTTGCAAACCAAATTAGAACCATTGGCAAAGAAAATAAGGGACTCAGAAATTCAAGGATATAATTGGTATGGTAATCAAGAAAAGCTGGCTTTAATTGCAGACAATATTATTTTGTACCTGATAAAACCTGAAAAGGACATTTCAGTGTTGTGGAACATTTTCAGTTTTAGTTTTTTAGAATATAAAATGAATGCAGCCAAAACAAATGCTATAGCTGTAAACTATGTACCCACACACAAACTGGTTCAGCAATGCCCATGGGACAAGAAAAAATTAAGTATTTCAGAGTTAGAGATAAAAAGAATTCTGTTATGGTGGCTAAAATATGTGGGAACAGATTAAACAAATGATAACACAAAAACTGAGAGCTCTTGTTTATGGATATGGATAAGAAAAGCAAGATACAAGCGGTGAACAATTTTTTAGTCCCTTTAGTTTTATATACAGGTTAGGCATATTTTTATCAAACAGAGGAAAAGCTGTGGACAGTAATTCATAAACAGTTTAAGAATTTTATCTGGGAGGGGAAGAGGGCAAGGTATAAGGGGGATCTGTTGATCCTTCCAATAGAATAATGTGGTTTAGGATTATCTGATTTGAATGGATATTTTAGAGCTACACACTTAAAATTCATATACATATTGCAAACAAAAATCTATAATGCGAAGTGGAAAGGGATGATGATGACGAAGCAGGGGAAATTCAAGAAACAAGGAGAGAGTGGGATTTTGGATGCATATCCTTAAGGAGAATAACAACAGTCATACAGAATAGTATATATATATATATATATATATATATATATATATTATAATTTTTATATATATATATATATATATATATATATATATATATATATATATATTATATTCAGAATATTATATATTAAATGATATGAAATGGGATGAAGTAACAGCCAGGGAGATTGAAACAAAATTAAGAGAAGACTCTAAATAGAAAACCACAGGCCCAGATGCAGTACCTAAATTCTGATTAAAAGTATTAACATCTTTGCATGAAGCTTTAGCTATGAGTAAGAAGTATTTATACAAATGATTGTCAAACTATCAGCATGTATATGTAGATGTTTTATTGTTTTATTATTATACTAATGTAGTTTCTTCTATCTAATTGTAGTGTGATACTTTTCTTAATTGTGGGAGCTTTTCTCCCCGGGCCTCTACTGAAAAAGGACATGTATCCAGCTAGACTAGTCCGGTCAACAAATGTAAAATAAAATAAATAAAATAAAATATGCACACCCTGAACAGACACCAACCTGGCTAACAACAGTAAAAACAATGCTCCTACTTAAGACTGAACCTGCAATCTACCCTATAACCTATAAACCAATAACCTGCCTTCCGACAATGTATATACTATGCAGTGGAACTGATGCTGACAGCATTTATGGTCATTTAGAAGAAAACTCAATTATGGCAGTAGAACAAAAGAGCAATAAAAGAAAGTCATATTAAACAGGGGATCATTTGCTGTTAAATAAAGTCAGTGGAGAACTGTAAAAAGGGGAAGAATCTAAGTATGGCATGGATTGACTATAAAAAGCATTTGATAGTATCCCGCATTCATGGATAAAAGAGTGCTTAAAAATGTATAAGATACACCCTACACTGATCAACTACATAACAGTGACCATGAAACAGTGGCAGACCACTATGCAGTTAAGCCATGATAAAGGACAAATTATTATTCCAGGGATAAAAATTGAAAGGGGGATATCCCAGGGTGACTGTCTATCACCACTGTTATTTTGTCTTGCCCTTAACCCATTAAGCTGTCTATTTAGTGCAGGCCGTGGCTATAATTTGGCTCCTAGAAAGTAACAAAAATGGAAAGACTTCTCATCCTCCCTTTACTGTATATCTCATCAGGAGAGGAACTGAAAGCACAACTGCAAGTTGTCAAAATGTTTTCAGATAATATAAGAATGTCATTTGGTCTTGACAAATGTGCAAAAGCAACCTTTAAAGCAGTAATGCTGCAGCAGCAGGAAAACATCAGTTTAGGACAAGAATGTGATATAAAAAAAACTTGAGCAAGAAGGGAGCGTATACATATTTGGGAATTGATGAAGGGTCAACAATAAAACATGAAAGGTGAACAAAACTTAGTAAGGAATATTTTAAAAGACTTAAATTAATCCTGAAAATAGAGTTGAAATCTAGGAACAAAATTCAAGCTACAAACCCATTTGCTCTTCCTGTCCTAATTTACAGTTTTGGAGTGATTGACTGGCCCCAAAATGTATTGGATAGATTATATAGGAAAACAAGAAAGATGCTTCATGCTCACCAAATGATTTATAAAAATCAGTGCATACCAAGATTATATATTCCCCGTTCCAAAGGAGGGATGGGCTTCATTAAAACTGATTACTTGTATAGATCGGCAATCATGGGACTGCACACATACCTGATGACCTCACAAGACCCAAAGACAGTGAACGTTTTGAAACATGAGGAGAATAAATCTAAAATGACTTTTCTGCTTAGTCTAGCAGAAGCATATCGACATCAAGCAGGAATGTAAATCAAACCAGAAGTAGATAAAAATCAGTTAGCAACTGAATGTGCTAAAAAACAAAAGAAAGAGTATAAGGTGAAGGTCCAGATGAGAAGGCAAGAAATAGGGAAAATGCATAAATATATTTGCAAATATAGAAAACTTCGGAATATACTCATGTTGATAATGTATGAACACAGGAATGGTTAAGGAGAGGCAAATTCAAACCAAAAGATGAAAGGTTAATATTGGTAGCCCAAGATAGTGGGCTACATACACATTGGTTTACAAAGTCCATTGAACATGTGGGAAAAAGATATAAATGCAGGTTTTGTAAAACAGAATTGGAAACAGTTGCACACCTCATTGCTGGTTGATACATACTAATGTCAGAAAGACTATACTGAAAGGCATATTTATGTGGCAAGACTGTTGCACTGGGGATTGTGCAAGCATTATTTCATTGAAGTGACTGAAAAACACTGGAAGCATGAGCCACAAAGCATCATAGAAAATGATGAAGTTTATATCACATGGGATCATCCGTTACCAACAGTTCAAAAGATAGATACTATAAAATCGGATATGGTGGTCCATGAAAGAAAGGCAAAAGTAGCATTGATCATTGAAATCACCACACCCATTGACTACAGTGTCTTGTGTACAGAGAGACACAAAGTCATAAAATATCAGGATCTGCAGGTAGAAACTAGAGCAATGTGGAAGAAAGATACCCAGACAGTTCCAATAGTAGTAGGAGCAACAGGTCTTATAAAAAAGAATTTACAATCGTGTTTAGATATGTTACCAATACATGTAACTCCATACAAATTGCAGATGGAGTCATTACTGGACACATTGCTGGTGCTGCCAAGAGCACTTTTGGCTGACATCAAAGACTGAAATAATACTAATTTCATGAACTTTAATTGTACTTTGACTTAGGAATGAGGTCCATTCCCATCATGGTATTAGAAACCTAAAAGACTTGGAAAAATTAAAAAGGGAGAAACAATATTATATTCACAAAGTAGCAGAATGTATTTTAAGAACTAAACAAATGCAAAAATGGAGAAAGGAGATTCTAAAGATAGGGATGACTACAATTAGAGGTACAGAGAATAGGCAAAAGTGCATTGGAATTTACTGGAGGAAGCTGGCAAAGGAGCCAAGGTATTGGGAGCAAATAATTATAGAGAAAAAGGTAATAAAATGGGAATAGGCCAAGAAGACATTTCAATTGCAGGCTAGAGACTGTCTTCCCTATCAGGGACTGATATCAGTGTATGGGCAAAGAGAAAGGGATAGGAGAATCCTAAGTGAAAGACCTGTTCTGGTAGAGTTTTTAGTTGAATCTGAAATAGATGCTGCTGTTAAAAAAATTAATAATTAGTATGGCATATAAAATATTACATGATAACTATAGGAATCACTTAGAATAGGAAAGAAAAAACTGGGTAGAGAGAGTGGATTAGCAATTCCCAAGGAAACAATGGGAAGTCATATGCATAGTTCTCAAATATTCAACAAAGTTTAGAAAATTTAGGATTTTCCTTGGAAGTGTTTGCATAAGTATTTTCATACTCTGAGCAGACTCCAAAGATATTTTCCTCATTTAGATGGCAAATGTTGGAGGTGTGATGGGAAAGAAAGAGGTAACTAGGAACATATGTTTTGGGAGTGTAATACATTGGTAGACTTTGAAAATTTCCTACAGTATTCTGTCAGAAATATTGGCTGAGCAAATGGGTGTAACTAAGTAAATGACTTTTTTGAGCTGTGATACAGGATCTGAATTATCTAGACATAGTAAGGCCTTGTCTAGACCCTGACCCTGAGTAGCATCCTGCCCTCACCAAGAATGATGCCACAGTCTAAAGAAAAATGATAAATTTCAACAATTGGCTAAGGTTCTGGTGTCATTCAAAGGGGATCCAGTATCTGTCCACCTGGGATGACCTGCTCGACAAGCCACATTGCTTCGCAAGAGATGGCTTGCACCTGTCACCCTTAGGCTTTTGAATATTGATCAAGGCTTTTGTCGCTCCCATAGTACCTTTTTTAGGCAAGGCTCAAAAGACAAACCCACCACTGTAAATAGCACAAGTAACCAAAAACTGAGGACAATGCTACTCAACACCAGAAGTCTAAACCTCAAAATGTATGCACTCGAGGTACTCTCAGTATGGAGAACATCAATATCTGTGCATTAACAGAAACCTAGTTTAAGGCTCCAGAGAGCACCCCAGCACTACCAGGCTATAACTCATACCATACTTTTCAGCCACAGAACCCGGACTGAAACACAAAAGGCGGGGGTGTATCCATATTCATCAAGGTACTCTCAGTATGGAGAACATCAATATCTGTGCATTAACAGAAACCTAGTTTAAGGCTCCAGAGAGCACCCCAGCACTACCAGGCTATAACTCATACCATACTTTTCAGCCACAGAACCCGGACTGAAACACAAAAGGCGGGGGTGTATCCATATTCATCAAGGATACCAACACCTCCAGGTTAGTGGTGCAGCACGATGCTTCAGAGATCATCCATGTGCAACTAACAATAGGCAAAACTGCAATTCAAATTGTAACTTGATACAGATCACCCACCATGACCCAGGACCTCATTCCACATTTCTGGAGACACTGGAAAATATGAAGGTCCTACCAAATACCCTAATATTGGGTGATTTCAATTACCCAAACATTAACTGGGAGAACTACTCAAGTACAAACTCCCTTGCCCGATGCTTCCTAGAATTTATAAACTCAAATGCCATGAATCAACTGGTCAACACCCCCACCAGAGGTGACAGCATATTGGACCTGGTCATCACCAACATTGGCAACCTGTGTTCCACACCGGTGGTCAACCCCTCACTGGTTAGATCAGACCATAGACTAATCACTTTGGATATCCACATTTCGCCCCCACCCCCAATCAAGGAAATCACTGTGAAAAACTTTTCAAAAGCAAACTTCACGTTACTTATGACCGAGGTGGAAAGGTTCACAGCCCCCATGCTAAAGGACAACACTGGCCAAACTCCTGAATCCCTTACAAAGGCACTCTATGAGCACCTGCAAGAATGCATGGATCATGCTCTCCCAAGCAAAATCAAGACTCACTCCTCCAAGAAAAGGAAACCAGTCTGGTGGACCCCTGCCATAAACAAGCTATACAATAGAAGGAGGAAACTAGTACAGAAAAACAGTAAAATCCCAAGAAAGAAAAGACATCCCTGATCAGTATCAGCAAGAAACTACAATCCCTCATAAAATCATCCAAGGCTAGCTTCGAAAGAAAAATTGCCAAGGACTCCAAAGATAACCACAAAGTGTTCTTCAACTATGTCAAGAACCTAAGTGGAAACTCTCAGATCTGCTCTGATTTAGTGTAGAATGGAACAAAATACACTGAACCGACTGATATTGCCAACATTCTGGCAGACAAGTTTAGTGCAAACTTCACCCCCTCTCACCCACTAAAGGGCCCATAACCATACCATAAGAAGGTAGAGCCCCAGCAATCACTGACACACAGGTTAAAACAGCCCTATCCAAAGCCAAAAACACAGCTTCACTGGGACTGGATGGTGTCCCAGGCTGTGTCTTACACGAGCTCCAAAATGAACTAGCCCCTCACCTAAACACACTGTTCAGACTCAGCTTCTCTATAGGCTACGTACCCATAGAGAGGCGCACAGCAACAGTTATCCCGCTCCACAAAGGTAGAGCCACAATGGTCCCCAGGAACTATCACCCTATAAGCCTGACTAGCCTGGTCTGCAAGGCTATGGAGGGCATCATCATGGAACTCATTAACAGAGACATTGGGAACCTCCAAACATTGGACCCTACCCAGTTTGACTTTGTTAAGGGCAGATCATGCCTCCTAAGCCTGGTGGACTTCTTTGAGACAGTTACCAAGGCATTAGACGAGGGAAAGGAGGTCCACACAGCCTACCTAGGCCTCGTAAAGGCTTTCAAACACCATTCTCCATTCTGGTATTGTAGACATGCTCACCAGCCTGAGCATAAACCCCTACATCACAAGATGGGTTGCCAGTTGGCTCATGGATAGAACCCACAATGTGAGAGCTGTAGGCTCTAGGTCTGACTCTAAACCAGTTACAAGTGGCATCCCCCAGGGCTCAGTCCTGGGACCCCTCCTTTTCGGTATATACTTCTCAGAGATAAAGGCAAGCACAGAAGGACCATGGCTGAGCAACATCACAGACAACTGCAAACTGGGGGCCATAATTGACTTTCCGGCTGATACAGACATCCTCCAGAAGGGTCTCACTGAGACGGATACCTGGTGTCAAAATCATGGCCTCAAGCTAAATGCCAAAAAGTGCATAGTCATCCCCTTTGGGAAAAACAAAGTACCCGTGAGCTACCACATACGTGGTCAGGGTTGCCAGATTTCCGGCAACCCAGGTAGGGACAAAAAAAAAATAGAAGGTCTCTCACGAAGTGAAGACCAAAAAAAAAAAAAAAAAAAAAAAAAGGTCTTCGGCAACTGAAGAAAAAAAAAAAAAAAAAAAAGGTCTTTAATGCGGAACTAAAGAACTGAGCTAGCTCACTCTGCCTGCAATAAACACTGAGCTTCTCGTGTTTAATGCATTGCAGTTCCGCATTAAACACGAGAAGCTCCGTGTTTAGCGCTTTTTGATTGGCCCATATACCGGCATATGGGCCAATCAAACACGGAGCTTCTCGTGTTTTAATGTGGAACACAAGAAGCTCCGTGTTTAGCAATTTTTGATTGGCCCGTATGCCAGGTATACGGGTCAATCAAAAAAAAAAAAACAAAACAAAGTGGAGGCTGGCCGGGATTTAAACCGGCAGGGCGGGACTCGGGATCAGGCTACTGATCTCGGGACAGTCCCGCCCAAATAGGGACGTCTGGCAACCCTGTACGTGGTGGTCCCCTAAATACAGAAAATGTAATAAGGGATCTGGGGACCCAAGTAGATAGTAATCTCTCCTTTGCTAATTATATTGCCAAGGTGGTTAGAAAATCCTTCTGTGTGGCCCACCTAATCACAAATGGGTTTGCATCTAGAACAAAAGATGTTATTGTGCTCCTCTATTCATTACTCATCACACCATCATGGACTATAATGCCCCATTTGGGATGTACCTTAGAAGACACCTGCAACAGCTGGAAAGACCACAGAAGTACCTCACCAAGAAGATTACTAGCTTCAAACAGATACCCTATGCAGCCCAACTGAAGAAACTACAGCTGTACTCGGTTGCATAACGCTTACTCAGAGGTGATCTCTGCCTGACATACAAGGCCATGTCCAACCCAGAATTGATGGACATGCTCCACCTAAAAAAAAACAAATCCCCAAGAGCCACATGCTCTAGGGATCTAAACCTCACCACAACGATAAACAGCACTTGCTGAAGGGATAGATTCCTGTCCCAGAGACTCCCTATGCTTTGGAACAGGATTCCATTCTACATTAGGCAGAGCCCCTCACTAACACTCTTCAAGAGAAACCTTGACGAGTGGATGGGAAACAGAAAATTTATTCCAGGGATCACTGCAGTGCCTCTGCTGGACAGAGGCACAGGGAACTAATGGCTCTGCTGGACAGAGGCACAGGGAACTAATCTAAGGGGGCAGCGAAAGCCAACACTTTCTGGCTAGGCTTATAGATGCCCTTGGGCAGAGAGCCTAGTACTTACCTATGAACCTATGAAGTTTAATTCTGGTGGCTGCCAAAAAAGCAATTACTAAAAAAATGGAAATCAAATTTTAAACCAACTGTACTTGAAGTAGTGAATTTTGTAACATAAATAAAAGAACTAGCAATGGGATCTCAAGGAAAGGGTAGAAACAAACTACAAGGAAAAAAATGGAAATTCTGGAACAATACATGCAGAATAATATTTTAGAGAGGAGTGAGGTTTAAGATATGGCAGTAATTAAGCATGTATAACATTTTTAACTGTGAATGTGTTAATATGGTTTGCTTTATTTTATATAAATATATGTTTGCCTATTTCTGAAGTGATAATTTAATAAAGGTGTTAAAATTGAGAAAAAACATATAGAAAAGATTGATATAAAGCACAGCAGACAAATTTAAAGCTAAATGAAGTAAGCATCGATTAACAAATTGGAGATACAGAAACAAATGTCATTAACCAAACACAAATGTGGTGGGGAATCTCTAGACATCAGGGTTTACTTTGAAAGTGTCATAATGGTACTAACAGCAAAGCAGGGATGGGAAGTGAGGGGATGCACTAGACAACAGGGTTTACTTTGCAAAGTGCCATTATAACATCAATGGAACTATGGAAATTGGTGTTGGGTGGACAACCAGACACCAGAATTTATTTTGGTACCAACAGTAGTATAGGAATAGAGGGGTGGAGAGATACACTAGACCTCCAGGGATAACTCTTTAAAGTACCATAATGGCACAGACATTGTAATGAGGATCAGGTTTGTGATACACTACACCACTAAGAATGACTCCTTAAAGTGCCATAGTGGCACCGACAGAGATTGAAGGGTAGGGTTTACACTAGACCACCAGGGCTTAATACATATGCAATATAATGGCACTAAAATATTTCTGGGATGGAGGAACCACAGCAGGAAGGTAGATAGTGTAGAGACAGGTACAGTGACTGCGGTGTGTGTGTGTGTGTGTGTGTGTGTGTGTGTGTGTGTGTGTGTGTGTGTGTGTGTGTGTGAGAGAGAGAGAGAGAGAGAGGGGGAGAGAGAGAGAGAGAAAGAGCACTTTCTTCAAAATGCAGGTTACTTTTGTTGGTTTTGCTCTTTGTATTTCAAAGCCTGTATCCAAAAGAGTTTAACATTTATTCATGGAATTTTTCAGGAAATGACTCGCATAATTATCTAATAAAATGCAAATTGACTAAGTTCTGACCCCTTAAATATAAAGGGGCAGCAGCTGCATTTTACATTTTAATGAAACAAATACTATGTTTTGTTTAATGTAATTTTCTATGCTGGAACATATACAAAGAATGAAAAGATCACTTTTATTCAGAAATGCATATTATTTTTATTTATTTATTTATTTATTTACATTTGTTGACCGGGAGTGTCCGACTGGACATAGGTCCATTTTCAGTGGAGGCCCGGGGAGAAAAGCTCCACAGTTAAAATAAACAGACAGTAGTTACATTGCATTACATAGTGATTAACAATTTAACATAGCAATTACTTACAACATATTTACAGATGAAGAACATAGTACATCAGTAGACAACTAGAATCTTTATCTGTGAAGTACATAACAGACAGTAACACATGTTACAATGAGAAGTTCCTGCTGTATAATAAGTACTAGGCTTATGAGCATCTGAGCTTGCTATAATCAAGGTAGTTAGTGGAGTGGAAAGAATGGTAGTGGTTGGATGGGGTGGGTGATATTAGAGTGGGAGTTGCAAGGGCATAGCCAGCATGTTTTTAGGTGCGCTTTTAGTAAAGTTTTGAAGTGGGTGCATGATGGTATGGAGGTAATTGTGGGTGGAAGGGAGTTCCATAATTTGGCTATGGTGCAAGAGAATAGTGCTTCACCAGCAGAGTTATTGGCTTTAGTGATCTGCAAGTGATTTTTGTTGCTGGATCTTAGTGGTCTGGTGGTGCGATAGGGTTGGAGTAGATTCTGGAGGGATGGGACATTTAGTGGATGGTTTACTAGTTTGTGGGCGAGTGAGAGTTGATACCACTGAAGGAGGTGAGGGAGTTCAAGTCAGCCCAGTTCAGCAAGTGAGAGACAGTGGTGACTATGGTAGGATGCCCCTGTGGCGAATTTGGCGATTTTGTTGTAGCAGATCTCTAGCTTGTTTAGATCGCATTGCCTTAGATTGGTATATATTGGAGAAGCATAAAGTAGGGTGGAGATAAGGTGGGAATTTGCTATTGAAAGCTTTGCTGCTTTGGTGAGAAATTGCTTATTTCTGTATAACGCTCCTAGTTTTTTGTGGACTTTTTTTATGGTTATGGATATGTGAATGTCAAATTTTAGTTTATTGTCTATTTCCACTCCTAGCAATTTGGTGTGTTCAGTTGGGTATATAGTGGTGTTGTCTTTTGCTGTGATGTTAAAGTGAGACTTGTTTTGAGTATGTTTGGTGGGTTGGAAGATGAGTAGTTTAGTTTTGTTTGGGTTGAGTATTAATTGGGCATCGGATAACCAAGTTTCAACAGAGGAAAAGGCTTCCTGTGTGACTTTTTGCAGTTTTGGTAGGGACTGGGCTGAGCTGATGATGGTTGAGTCATCTGCGTATTGTATGAGTATGCCATGTTTGGTGGCAGAGGCTAGATTATTGGTGTAAACAGAGAAGAGTAGGGGTCCAAGGATGGATCCTTGGGGTACCCCTATGGAGACAGGTAGTTGGGGAAATATGTCATTCTGCCATACAATGGATTGTTGGCAGTCAGACAAGTAACTCTGAAACCAATTGGTGACTGATTGTGAGAAGGATAGGTTATTGAGGACAGAGATAAGTTGTTTGTGTGGGGCCATGTCAAATGCTTTAGATAGGTCTAGGAAAGTAGCAGAGGAGAGATAGCCATTGTTTTTATGCTAAAGGATAGTGTTAGTAAAGGAGAGTAAGGCAGTGGTGGTGCTATGGTTTGGTCAGAAACCATGCTGAGTACTGGAAAGGTGGTTGTTAGTAACAAGGTAGTCTGAGACCTGAGAGTGTATGCATCTCTCTAGTATTTTGGAGAGTGGAGAGAGAATAGCTATGGGGTGGTAATTGGTTAGTTCTGTGGAGGGTCTGCCTCTGTGGAGGGGAATTATATGTGATACTTTCCACAATGTGGGAACGTAACTTTCTGACAGAGATCGGTTAATCAAGATGGATACTGGTAAAGCCAGAACATCAGCTGTGATTTGTAGGTATTCACTTGGGAGGTTGTCTGCTGCTAATTTGGTGGGTTTAAGTTTAGTTAAGAGTTGTTTTATGTTGGAGGTAGGTACAGGAGAAAAAGAGAAGGCAGTGGGGAGATTACTAGTCAAAGGTGTGAGTTGGAGGGGAGGGGGGTTGTGTTGTTTAGCTAGTGATAGTATGGTTTGGGTGAAGTGTGTGTTGAATGAGGTAGCAGTATTTTCTGAGGAGTGAGGGATGTTAGGAGGTGGGGTACTGACTTTACCTGGGTGGAGGATGGAGTTTATGGAGGACAAGAATTGTTTGGGGCTGTGTTGTGAGGAGTCTAGGGCAGACTGGTAGTATTGGAATTTGTCCTGTTTTATTAGCTTTTTGACTCTATTGCGTAGTTCTAGGAATTTCTGTCTAGTTGAGGGGGTTTTGATTTTGCGCCAGTGCTCCCAGGCTTTACCCCTGTTTTTCATTTCTGACTTAGTGGTTTTCTGTAGCCATGGGGAGGGTTGTGCTTTGGTTCTGGAAAATCTTATGGGGGCATGGTAATTAAGGATGTTCAGGAAGGTAGTATTAAAAAATTAAAATGCGTCATCTAGACTGAGGTAATTTAGAGGATGCCAGTTACATTCTTTGAGGGATGAGATGAATGTGAGTGGGTTAAAGTTTAGTTTTTTACGTATTTGACGGTAGATGGCAGGTTTAGCTTGGTATAGGTATTTTTTGAGTAGGAATGTTGGGGAGTGATCACTGAGGCTATCTGATAAGCAGCCTGTTATATATGACTGGGGGCTCTTACTAACTAGTATCCAATCCAGGGTAGTGTGCTTGCTGGAGTTTTTATTTATCCTGGTTGGCGACTGATTTTTAGATCTGAAACCACATCAGCATTATATATTCACATTTTTGGTAGTGTTTGTTTATTTTACTGTGAAAAGGACTAAAAGTTGCACATATATTTTCAGTTGGATTGTAAAAGTTATATTTTGCCAGTTTACAAAGGACATTCTGGCATGAATTCTGCTATTATATTATGACGAGACTCATTGATAATCCCACTTTCATTCTGTGTTTTTCCCCAGCCTAATAGTTTTTAGAAAAAAACAGGATTTAAAATATGGACATGCTCCACAGAGCATGTAGAATATGTGTATTTTGCTATAATATATAAACATGACAGAAAATATTGCTTGTATGCTCATTTACGAGTATTATTTGTGGGTTTTATTTCTTTTTTAGCAATACACAAATAATATGATTATGTAAGTCTGAAAAATGTAATTATTTTTGTGAAATGACTCGCAAAACCAGAGCATCCTACTGGCTATATAAGACTTCTGGTGATATCTACATAATATAGGAGCATTTCTTTGCCACCATATCAGGTAGTTCTAGGTATAAAGACATATAGATAACTTTTTGTTCTTGTTATGGCATATATGTCTACACCAGGGGGCCAAAAATTCAGTGACAAAAAAATTAGGAGAATTAAGTTTGTTTTTTTACTTCTGATGTTTTGATAACTAACTAAAGAGACATTTTTGGTTGTTACTATTATTATACTCAGTGTATTGACTGAGAACAAGTCAGCAATGGCACCCACTATGAAAACTGAGTATAATGCAAAATGTTAGATTGTGATAATAAATGCACATGAACTAAACCCATTAAGGCATGTCTTTGAAAGGCTAAATCTCTATCCACCTTTAAGATTTCATTTCAAAATGTTCATGTGATACCAACACGGTATTCAGCTATAAAGTATACCTATGACTGTAATTCTGACATTAGAACCTCCAGTGCAGCACACCTCTGAATTTGATCCCCACAGCTTTAGATGGATGAATACATGGCATTGTAGACATTGTATGTTTTTTTTCAGATGAAATACAAGTGATATTTACTTCTAATGTATTGGCACTCAATAAAGAAGTATTTCAGAACAGTACTATACTCAGTGTATTGAGCAGGAATTCATCAGAGCACACAAAATGAAAATTGAGTATGATGCATAATATCAGACTATGATAATAAAAGCATATTAACTAAAGCCACTGCATCCAGTTTTTGAAAGGCTATCTCTGATCCTTTTGAGATTTCATTATAAAACTTTCAAACAATCATATCACTAGCTTGTTCAGCTGCAAAACAAATCAATGTTTGCAAGTCTAACCTTAAATTTTCAATTCAATATACCTCTGAATTTAGACTTTCTTTAGTTTGGGATTTCCCCATCTTGTGCAACTACATATAAATTCCCCAAATGTAGTTTCAGCTCACTTCTGCATGACAGTTTCCACTTACCCCTGCTTCTTGTCTATGTATAATTTAAAAGTTCATCAGACAGAAAAACAGGTTGTACACCTTTGCTAAGACTCAAAATTACATAGAAAATCCACCCCTGCTTTTACACCTGATTATTTGGTTAATACTGCCAAAGGACCTTGTTTTTCTATATCACAGGCAGGTTAATATTATTTTGGCAACTATGTACTCATAATAAATCTGTTTGACATAGTTAAAGCCTGATATTGACTGGTCATTTTGCATTTTTCCTATATTCACTGTGATATTTTAAGTGGTTTCTTGGGCAGAGTTTGTGGCAGACTAACTACCCCACCTTTTTTTTCTAACATTTTAACTTGATTTTCTGTAATTTCCCATGCTTATGCTTTATAAATCATTACCCTGTCTAACAGGTTTTTGACATCGTTTTCTGCTAGCTGCATCCATTGCAAAGTAATTACAAAATAATATTATTAACCTTGTTTGAAAGGCTTACTGCTCTTCTGTCTATGCCGAGTCTTCTGCACAACTGCAGACTGACTTTCACACTGTGTGCATGTTTCTACCCACTTCACTTCCCCGCCCACAATTCTGCAGCCACCCTTTGAACTCACACCTTTATTTTATTCTATTCTATTCTATTCTATCCCCTCCCATTATTGCTTACATCATAATTACAGCTTAAAGGAACACAACTTATAGCTTAATACCTGCTACCAAGACTAACTCATTTTGTTTTACTAACATACTTGATGTGTAAGATTTTCACTGTCAGTGAAAAGAGAACAGAGTAATAATTACCAACAATAAACCGTAGATGCCACATGGAAAGCTATAGATTTTGATCAATAGCTGTACAAAAGTAAGGAGTGTGGTATCACCAGCCATTAATCAAGATAATACTTCTGTGTACCTGCAGCAGCCAAAGTCAGAAGTACTGGAGCACAGTCATGTCATGTAAATTCACATAGTAGCTCTGTTTGTAGCACAGGGATACAGAAAGCACTAGAATCTTAATATTCTAAATCAGGATTTTGTGTTAAAAATGTTAAGAAACAGTCATTTTGCAGACTCTTGTTAACCATTTACAATGTAAGATATGTGCTCACAATCATATGTTAAGAACAGCAAGAGCAGAGACTCTTTACTGAAATGTCAAGGCCGGCAAAGCAGAGTCCTTAAATGCTGAAAAATGACTTAAATAAAGGAAGAGACTAAATATCAAACATCATTTTTCAACTTTAAATTTGCATTTTTTTATGCAAGGGGCAAGTACTTCTGCACTATCATTGTGGGGGTCAAGTCCTTCATACACCCCAAACTTGTATATATCAATTCCAAGACTGACATGCCTTGGAGATAAGGGACTATTCCAAGAAATGACAATCTCAGGCTTTGTATATGTATGTAAGCATTTCCATTCACTCAGTCTCCACTAGCATTCTGCATTGTGAGTCTTGGCAACAAAAATGGTTACTGATAGCAGGTACTCAGACAAAGAAAGTCCAGTGGACCCCACCTGTATTATCAACAATAACCATAATAAGAAAGGCTTTTGCAGAAATGGATCTCAAGGAATTGTGGTTCATTTCTGGCCTCCAGTCACTCAGTATCTTTTTGAACAATCTCTAATTAGCCATATCACTATGATTTTTACTGTTGATACATCTAAATTTATTTTTTTATTAATAAAGCATGTTTACAAGTATTTGCAATCCTAAATAAATAATGTAAAAAAAAAAAAAAAAAAGAAAGAAAAGGATCACTTGCCACAAACTACAGAGCAGGCCTGCAGTACATGAAAACTTTCTAGTCTGAAAAATAAGAAACTGATCCTCTTTCTGACTGTCTGGTATGATTTTTCAAATCCTAATGGTATGATCTTAAAACTCTGATGTTGAGAGGTATATGCCTATATTTATGTGACTTCCACCAAAAAAAGAAAAAAGGATGACTGACAGCACTGACACTTTTGACATATATGGCATTTGCCACTTCACTCAGGGAATATTCATGGTTGAATGGGGTATAAGAATAGGAGTTTACTTAGCTGCTTAGTAAATAGATGAACGACATTTAAAAAATGCATATAAGGAGCCATCTTATATACTGATATAACTATTTATATGAAGCTGGTGTATTTTTTAATTAATAAGTTAAAATAAAATGATTTGAAGACCAAGCAACAACTGTATCCCTTCAGGGGCTGCACAGAATCCCTATGGTTGCATTTGAGTGACAGTACAGACGTACACCTGGATTTGTTTACACTCTTTAAGTTTTGGTACAAATAAGGTATTCTTTTCTTCCTGGAACCTAAAGGAGATAAACACAGTTCTGTTCCACCCAAAAATACCGTAAACTAAATGAAAACAATAGGATCATGTAGGATTCTTGGTCTGTGTTGGCGATTAAAAAACATTTTTACAGTAGAGAGACAATTATCTGAACATTGATTATCTGAAATGTCAATTATCCGAATGCAGCCTTCCAAAGTTTTTGGGTAGGAAAAATCATAAAGTCTGGCTATGTAAATGTTATACGTATTCACTTGTGCATGTTTTTTGAGCTTGTACTACAATAACATACTGTACCATTTTATATTTACAGTAAATATGTTTTATTTTTCTTGTTTAATGTTCATCAAAAACATTTTTAGAAGTTTTTTATCCGTTTCAGTTGTATGTTTGATTATCTGAACAGTTTGATTATCCAAACTATCCTTGGTCCAAGTTAGTTCGGATAATTGACTCTCTACTATAAATACAGTGTACCAGTTGAATTGCTTTAAGTATTCAAGAATCAAAGAAATCTGACAGACTTTTTTGCATCTGAATTAGTGAAGAGAACAAATATACTATATGGTAGCAGGATGGCAGGTTGAAAATAGAATTTAGGGTGAAAGTAGAATTACTTTGGCAAGCCTGGCTTTGTTACTACAGTACATACATGTCTGCTTATTTTAGCAGTGCGGTAACCCCCTGCCCTAAGAATGTCAACAGTACGGTATGGCTCCTCCCCATAAATACATAAACAAACACAGGAATGCCAGCCAAAGTTGCTCCATTTCTTGTTTGTAAAGCTGACTGACAGTGATACTAACTCCAGTGATAAAATGTTGCTACAAACAATCTGAAATGGCATATACTACAGAAAAACTTCTAAGGCTCAGACACAAAGAAATGTCATTAGTTACCCCCAAAATTCATCTCAGTACTTGGTGAAAGTTTTTAAGTTTCCTCATCTGTTAAGACAACAAGCATTTCCTTTTATCATTTTAACCCAACATCTCCCAGGCCATAATTTATTTATTTATTAATTTAGATCACTCCATTTCACAAACACACAGTTGCCAGCAGTGGTTAGGCACAAAATGCTCCTACAATCATCCACTGCAGTGAATGCCAATACCTGTTTGCCTGCTAGGATTTAAAAAAAAAAACATACATCACACTGTTGCTCTTTTTAATCAGGAGTCTGGACCATCATCCAGCCACATTACAATTTAATATTCTTGGGATTTCTGTTATTTGCCTTCCTAATGAATCAAAGGAAAGTAAAAAGCAGAAAGTTACAGCTACACTTTAGAGAAGGTCAACACAGGCTGTTTATGTATTTATTTTTGTAATAAAGAAAGTTTATTTTATTTAAATAATTTAAATTTGTCCCTATCTGGGCAGTGTCACTGTAGATTCTATAGCTGTGCAAATTGTAGGGATGATTCTAGAGAGGTAATTACTCACAATGTTGTTAAAAGCTTTTTAAATTAAACCTAAAAATAAATAGTTTGGCAATTATGTTCAAGTATATAAGCTAACTAAAATGAGATAGCAGTATGAAACATAACAAACCTTTTTCCTAATAAAATTAGGTACTAAGTAGTTCACTATGGGCTACCCTGCATCTGTGGGCCACAGGCAGCTGTCTGAATCACCCTAATATAATCTGCCATGCTTGGTAGTCTCTGGACATATGACTAGACATTGTCAGGAAAGCACCAGATTAATTCGTAAGCCTAATCAATAGGATGCGCTTACACTAAATAGTAACAAGACATGCATTGACTCCCCATATCTAGTTAATATGATTGCGAGTAAAAGTGAGAAGTCAGCTTAAAAAGTTCCATGATCTCTAACTCCCATGCTAAACTTCGCATTGATTTTAATAGTAAATCAAAAATAGGTTGATTTTAATATAAAAATGCATGGTAATTAATTGGCTATTTCTGTTACTCTGCTTATCAAATAATTATCTTACAGATGTGCTCCAAGTTTCTTTTTTTTCTTATTTTAAAACCAGCTTCATATCGATTTTAAGAAAAAAAAAAACAATGCATTAAGGTGGAATGAACTCTGAATCTTTACCATCAACCATGTGGTGCTGAATAAGTTCAAAAAACACAGACAAGGGGTTAATGCATAACATTTTCGACTGATGCAACATGTAAATGACATCTGAAAACATGCACATCGACATCTAAAAACATGTACATCAGTTACAGAATTCATATTGACTATAAAGAATATACCATTTATGCAAGATTTCATTTAATCTGTGAACATTGTTATATCCATTTCACTTTAATAATTGCATGATTATTATTTATTTTACACTTCATATCTGTAATTAATTTCTTTACTTGGTATTTGCTGTGAAGGTTTTCTCCCTGCACCTCAACTGAAAGAAGTTTTCAACTCATTTGGATTTCCAGGTTAACTTATGGAAATAAATAAATACATAATAAATACATAAATAAAAACATAAATAAATGACGGGTACTCGTTTGTTTTAAATGGACTATTTTGTAACTCATGCACTTTGTCATTTTGTAATGGCTGTTTTGACCTACTGTCTTCTTTCCTACAAATGTCAGTATAGCTAAAATTGTTTTTACTTTCCTTGTATCATTTTCTGGACAAGATGTCTTACTTCTTTGGTTTCTTGTTCTTATGTAGCACACTGCTTGAATTAATAGCATTGACCGTGTGTGTGTGTGTGTGTGTGTGTGTGTGTGTGTGTGTGTGTGTGTGTGTGTGTGTGAGTGATACAAGAAAGGACAGCAAGTATCACTGTTTTACAAAAAAGTATTATTTTAGAACTACTGTCATAAATAAAATGATTTTAGAATTAGTATCATAAATATTATGAAACTATTTTCGGATGATCATTGAGTTTATCAGCCAGAACATATATTATATGGGTCTATATTACCTTATCGGAAAGGCATTACATCGAATGCCTTTTCATCAATACCTGAACAGCAAACTACCAGTTACGTGTGGTAAATTCAGCAATTTTTTTTCTAGGGAAAAAAATCGCTCGGTCGACCAGGAACGAAACATCACTATAAACATATAAAAGTGGGGGGGCTTCGCCTCCAATGTGGGGGGCAGGGCTGTGCCCCCCACACACCTTCTAACTAAAGATACTAACTCCAGGATCACACTACAGTGGGGAAAGGGGCAAATTCACGATGATGGCCAAGCGATTTTTTTTTCTTGAGGAAAAAATCACTAAATTGGCCGTTCACATAACTGGCGGTTCTATGTTTAAGGGTAGATGAAAAGGCATTCGCTGTAATGCCTTTTCAATAACATAATATAGACCCATATTATGTATACACATTCAGTGTGAATCAAATAGTCTACAAGTCTAATAGTTATAACTGTTTGAAGCTGAAGACTTCTAGGAGATTCTAAAACATATATGCTGTGATACTCGGCTACAGTATGCACTTATTGCTTGTTTGGTGAATACTTCTATAAAAACATGTAGAACTGTCACTGCATACGAGTCTAAGTGTGTGTGTGTGTGTATGTGTGTGTGTGTGTGTGTGTGTGTGTGTGTGTGTGTGTGTGTGTGTGTGTGTGTGTGTGTGTGTGTGTGTGTGTGTGTGTAGTAGCCAGCATTAATCATCAGCAACCCCCCTCCTTCCCATTTTCTGCATGAAATCAGAGTGTCACTTCATTTTTTACCATCTCTCTTGATTCAGTGCTACTCTCCCACCTTTTTCAACAGTCATGCCTGACTGTCATAGGTCTTGTCTCATACAATTCATCCATCTCTTTATTAGATACCCTTATTTTATCTTGCTTTCTTCCTGTCTGTCCCATATCTTCTGTATAAAATTGCCTTCTACTTCTCTAGATATGTGCCTGAACCTCAGTAACCTGTTTTCTTTGACCTCTGCCACAGCAGCTACTTTGGCTTCTGCTCTGATGTCCAAATATTGTCCTCCATCCCACAGAGTGCATCCAACCACCCATCATATCTCTCAACCTCCTAGTGTAAGAAAGCTGAATAAAGATTAAAATAACGTGGGGACAAAGACCCAAACAAATGGACAGATATTAAATATTGATTTTATAAACTTAGAAAATTGTTAGATTAATAGGTTTTGTGTTAGTGTGCATTTTCTGACGTATATAAAATCTGAAATTCAAATGTATGTCATTATTTAGTGGCTTCGGTTCTCAGTGATTTGCCAGAAAACCACAAATTTTATGAAGAACAGATCAAAAATATGAGGCACAAATCTATACATTTTGGGAAAACCTGGACAGTTGAGAGTGTACCACCCATCTCAGTTAGTTCATTTCCATCACCTCTAGCTTCCTCAGCTCATCTGCTTTCACTACCCAGGTACCATACAGAATTACTGGAAGCACCACTGTTGTGTATACCTTACATTTCAGCTTCTCTGGCAATCACCTGTCATACACTACAACTGATACTCTGTGGCAGTTAGCAATAGCCCCTCTGATTCTAGTTTTGACCTCCTGATTCAGACATCCCTTCTTCTCGACCACCCTTCCATGAAACATGAAGGAAGGATTGCCCAAATCTGCATTCTTGGGACTTTAGCATGTGCTTTCTGCGGGTCTAGGAATTCCCAGTTAGACTCTTTCCTCATCTCTAGTTTCTTCTCAACTATCAGTCTCACTGCAAACATCGGGTCAGTTGTGCAACATCCTGAGATCTAAATCCGAATTGTTCATCTTTCGTCTTACTTTCTACTACTCTGCAGAATTGTCATGCAATGTGACAGTAGCCTGATATCCCCATACTGCCTAAAACTGTGAATTACTCTTTGTTCTTATACACTGATACCAGAATGCTTATTCTTCAGTCATCTTGGATACACCTTTCTCTCCATACTGTCACAAGTACATCTGGAACCATTTCTCCCCAATTTGCCCAACATCTGGATCATATCTGCTGTGACCTCATCTGAGTCTGCCACTTTCCTTGACTTAATTTTCCTTAGTGCTGCTCTTACGTCTATGATGTGCTCCTCTTCTTTCATCAGCTTATGTGGGGTTTCCTTCATTCAGACGCTGCTGGAAGTAATCCTCCCATCTACCTTTCCTGTCCTGTGAGCTGGTGAGCAGGATATTGCTGGCATGCCTTATAAAGAGTGTCTGACAATTATTTCCTTTTCTTTTTGGCTATGCTTTGAAACTTGAAAGAGTTTCTTTGTGTCATCTGCTGAGTGACTTTCCAGAAGCTGGTATCCCTGATGCCTTGTTTTTTTTTTGCTATTGCAACCACTGTCTTTGTCTCTTTGTTAGCCAACTAGTATTCCTTCTTAGCTTGCTCCATCTTTTCCATCTCATACTTTTTTCCTGCAATCCTTTCTTTTGCTGTCTTCCTGGACTTCTGTATTCAACCAACATTTTCTCTTATATACCTTAGTTATTTACATACCTGGCATGGCAGCATATCTGTTCTATCCTCCTTGTGCATACTGTTTTTAGACACTGTCATTCTTCTTCAGCCTATTTCTGCCTGGTCTGTGTTGACCTTAGACTCTTCTCTGACTATTGCTTACCAGGATTGTGGCAACAAGCGGTTTATGCTGTGGAGTGACTGTTTCACTAGAGATGACTTTGCAATCACTGATTCTACCCCAAAGCTCTTTCCTTACTAGGAGGAAGTTTACCTGAGCTGCCCGTTGATCACTCTTGTATGGGATCGTTTGACTATCTGTCCTGCTGAATCATGTATTGGTCACCATCAAACCATTTGACAGACAGAAGTCTAGAATGACCTCAATGTTTTTATTCTGTTGCCATAACTATGTGAACCTAGACAGTCTTCATATCCTGCTTTGTCTGTACTTATATGTACATTAAGATCCCTCATTATCAGCAGCAAGTCATGCTGTCCTGCTTAATCTAGTAGGTCCTGCATATGTTGCCTGTATGCACTCTTTTCCTCACTAACATAACCCTGCTGTGGGGCTATTATGAATACTGCCCTATCCTTACAATACAGTCTGATTGCCATGAGTCTGTCATTAATTCTGATAACATCTCTCACTGTCCAACAGCCTACAATGCTCTGGGAGATCATCCAGCAAGCAGAAACTAGTAAGTTATTCCCCAAACTGCCATCAAATCCCAATACAAAAAAAAAATAATCTAAATGAAGTGAGGGGTATAACATTTCCATTGCTACCCCCTACTAGTGCACTTTCCATTTCAGTTGCCCTTCCTATCGCCACTACTTACTATATAGTCCTACCTGGAGTATCCTTTTACATTAAATCTATTACCTTGGCAGAAATCCAGAAGGTAATGGAGATTACTGACTTTAATGGACTTTTACAATATTACACCTTAAAGTCCACCAACCTGGCACAGTCACAGACATATGCCCAATAGTTAATACTTGCCCTTCAGTCAAAATACTAGAAAAAAAAATGTATACAGACAAAAATAATACCAGACTACTTACAAAAGTATGACATTCTCACAGAGGGGCAGCATAGATTTAGATCAAACTATAATGAATTGGCAGCACTATACACAGTTGATATTTTTTGCATCATGGGGAAAGACCTTATAACTGGGGCCATATTCCTTGACCTAAGGTGTGCCTTTGAAACAGGTGACCATACCTTACTTTTTCAAAAACAACTTAGTGTTGGTTTATTGCTAGAGATTATACAATGATTTAACAATTTCTTATCTGACAGGATCTTCATTGTTTTCACCAATATCTAAAAATAAGTATTTTGGGTTTTCCCGGTTAGGGGTTGCCACAGCGGATCTCCAGTCCGCTTATGATTGGCAGTGGATTTTGACAGTGTCGAGTTGCCAGCCCAGTGCCCAACCTTCAGAGAAGGCACACATGCATTCCTGCATCTACCTGCATGTCTTTTTAATGTTCCATCTCTCGTGGGGATGACATGCAGACTCCACACAGAAGGCACTCCAGCCGAGAATTGAACTGGAGAACCTCTTGCTGTGAGGTGACAACACCAACCGCTGCACCACCGCTGCAAGTACCTCTCTAAATGTGGCATGTTTACCAAAACAGTTCCACGAGATATAATTTTATGACTTCTGCTCTTCTCTCTCTGTTCATAAACTCCTTACCATACAGCTCACCTGTCAAAACCATACCCTCTACACAGATGACTGTTATCATTCAGACTCAGAAATCAGATGGCACTATTGACAGAGAACTGCAAAATGATTTTGCATTTATCTGGAAATGGTGGATAAATAATAAAATAATACTAAATGCAACAAAGTCCCCTTATGCTCTTTGGCACCCTGTCAAACACTACATATTGTAAATAAACCTATTATCGCTGAACTCTTTGGTGTAAAACTAATGGAGACAGTGCAGCAAAGACATTTAGGTGTGGTTTTCATTCAAAACTTAACTTTTCACACACATGCTAAACAGCAGTTTGACAAAGTACTTTAGACAACATAATGTACTATACAAAATCTCCTACCTGCTAACCACTCCTCCCCAAAGTTCCATTGACATACGTATCTTTATCTCTAGGTTTAAATATGCCTTACACCTTATTGGTCTTTACTTGTAACATAATATTATTTTAATGCAAACTGCATAAAATAAAATCCCAAGACCTGTACATACTGCTAATAAAAGGTAATGTCACTATGTAACCAGTGAAAGGGCCAAGTGGCTCCCTCTGGGAAATAGAGCATAGTTCCTACTAAGTACTTTTACCTTTGAACTTAAGAATACACGTTACTGCATACCATTAAAACAATTTATATTTATTTCACACACCTTCTACAGGGTACAGGATGTTTTTGCCCACGGATGCTTTGACCACAGAATTAACACATTCCATGTATAGAGCTGTAATCAGACTTTATAATAGTTCATAACACTCAGCAAGAATAGCAAAAACATATGACAGTCATAAACAATTCCGCAGAAAGTAATCCATCATTAGACAGAACAAAATATTATTCGCTCATAATTTCTTAATGGGATAACTTTAATATATGCATACACACACACACACACACACACACACACACACACACACACACACACACACACACACACACACACACACACCACACACACACACACGCACACACACACACACACACACACACACACACACACACACACACACACACACACACACACACACACACACACATATATATATGGTTCCACTTCATATCATCGAATTATCATTTCATTGAATTGCAAACCATCGAGACCAAATTGTCGAAAACCCATTTCATCGAAAACTCATTTCATCGAATCTCAAATCATTGAAAACTATGAAGCAACTACAAATAACACCCCAGACACTTTGTACTATGTGCATGCAGGGGCAAGCCCCTGCACTTCATGGGGCTCCGCCCCCATAATTAAATATACCAACTCCAAGGTTGCACTACAGTGGGGGAAAAAGGTAATTTCCTAACCCCACTGTAGTGCGACCTTGGAGTTGGTATATTTAATTACAGGGTGTGGGGGGGGCAGAGCCCCCACTTGGCGGGTGCAGGGGGGCTTGCCTCCCTGCATAAACGTAGTAAAAACATTGTGGAATGTTATTTGTAGTTGCTTCATAGTTTTCAATGATTTGAGATTCGATTAAATGAGTTTTCGATGAAATGGGTTTTCGACGATTTGGTCTCGATGGTTTGCAATTCAATGAAATGATAATTCGATGAAATGAAGTGGAACCATATATATATATATATATATATATATATATATATATATATATATATATAAAACTATTTAAAACATTTGCATTTGATCTACATAAAATATTATTAATATTAATTTATTATGATTGTAATGTTTAAGTGTTAAATATGTTAACTTCCTATGGAAAATTCCTGATTGATTTTATTTTTAACATGTTAAAAACTATTGTTAATTAAGTTAATTACATTTACATATTAAATAAAATTGCAAATAAATTAATATTTACATATTAAGATTTTAAATAATATATTAAATTCCTATGTAAAATTTCTAATTAAAATATTAAGTAGTAAAATGCTTTTATTCAATTTAATTGGGGTCAAATAGTCCAGGGTCAAAACATCTGGGATCAAACTGTCCAAAAAATATTCTCATAGACAATAAATGTGAATTTTAATATGAAAGTGTATCCAATTGCATTGGGGTCAAACTGTCCTGTTTCTCCTTCTACACACTAAGAAGTCAAGATGGGTTACAACTTCTAATGCCCGTGTATATCCTGGTCTCTACCAAAAAAGCTTTCTGCAAAACAGCACTGAACTTATGGAATTCCCTCCCTGACATTTCACCATAAGCTGAAATACCATCTGTCTGAATAGTTTAGGTGAACTTGTCTCGTTGATGTAGGTTAAACCCCTTTATCTTCAACAGATATTATACTGAACTGGCTAACTTATGACATTAACTGTGCTTGTTTGCAACACTAGGTAAGCTTCCTTATCATCCACACCTAATTCACATGAATTTATTCTCCCTATTAAGCCACAGCCAAAATGTAATCACTGTACTTGGTACCAAAACACTTTGGGTCAGAGATCAATGATTGACTTTGTGGTTGTGTCATCAGACCTGAAGCCAACTGTTGTGCACTTTCATTAGAGGTTATGACCTGTCAGCTGACAACCATAAGACAGTCAGTTGGATCAGACAGGTGAAAAAGCAGCTGGCAGAACAGTAGACTCAAGCAGACATTAAAGGTGGCTGTGGAATGACTAACCAATGATTCTGTACATGGCAAATTATCAACACCCCATTGAAAGCTTTTCCTATGTATCCGGGGAGACCAAGGATATAGAAGTTGAATATACCCTGTTCAAGACCTCAGTGGCCAAGGGAATGGCAAGGAGTCATGGCCATAAAGTGATTGATGTCAGTCATGGAGATAACCTTAGATCTCACTAGTGGATAGCATAGGCACATGAAATCACTGAGATAAAGAAAGAAGCCTTGCATGAAATCCTGGCATGAGGATCTCTGGATGTGACTGATAGATATCAACAAACCAGCAAATTACCAGCAGTAACAGTCTCCATGGTAAAGATCTAAATGTGGGAGAAGTTTTGCAAGGCTAAATTGAATGACTTTTTTATGGCTTGAGTAATGTTCTGGTAAACTATCAGGAGATAAAGGACAGAGAGAGAGAGGTAGGACATTGCCAAGACTGTCATTAGCAGGAGAGGAAAAATGCTACTGTTGACTAAGGACATTGTCAAGAGGTGGAAGGATCACTTTGACAAAGTCCTGAATCCAATGGATACACTTTCCTCTAAGGAGACTGTATAAAGGGTAGATGGTGGAATTCGATCTATTTTGGTAGATGAGATCATGAAGCAATTGTTATCATACTTTTTTCAATGTAATAAGCAATGCTGGGACAGAAATGCTGGACTGGCAAACTGGTTTAATGGTCCCCATTTTCAAAGAAAAAAAATTGACAAGAGGTTATGTTCCAGTTACAGTATTCCACGGTTAAGTTTGCAAGGGTGAATGTATGCCAGAGTGGTAGATAGAAGAATTCATGTAACAGTAGTGTTTGACCTAGGTGGAGTACTATGGATTCTGTTGTAACTATGGAACAGCAGGCCAGCTCTTTTTCCTTGCATAGATATTGGAGAAGTTATATGAGTATGAGAGTCCTAACTATATGTGCCAAGAGGTATGTGACTGCCTACACCAAAATGTCTTGTGGTTAGGTGCTGGAGTAGTGTGGGTCCTAAGGCACTGATGTGTGCTATTTTGCCCTGTATTTGAGGAGTGAGAATTACGCCCATACTCTTGATATTGAATCAAACACACATAATGTATACAGTGGCCCCTGCCAAGTGTGGGCCTTGTCTCTCTCTTCCTGTCCATAATTTTCACAGGCAGGATATCTCAAACCAGGCATGATTTGGAGGCCATGAAGTAGGGGGATATCAAAGCTTCTTCTTTATTGTTCCCTGGTTATGTTGTCCTCTTAGCCTCAAGTGATCATGATCTCTAGCATGCACTAGATACATTTTTTGTTGTAAAGCAAACTGGATGAAAATCAGCTTCTCCAAATCAGAGGTCATTATTCTCTCAAAGAAAATAGTGCATTGGTCTCTCAGGTGAAGGGTAACAGATACCTATTGTGCAGGATTAAAAATATATTGGGTTCCTGTTCACAAGTGAGGGTACAGGAGATTGAGAAGGTGACCAGCAGAAGGGCATAGCGTCAGCATTATATCAGCCATTTTACTAGATTGTGGTGTTGAGGCAAGAAGAACTCCATTTAAATTAGTTGTCATAGAGAAAGGATTTAGTAAAGTTGTTCCTAGCATCTTGAATGTTTTACCACAAAATGTGTAAAATAGTGGCAGTCTCCCAGCATTTTGTGAACTGCTAAAAATCTTACCTTCCAGATTATACATTCATCTGCCTTGGGCCCCCAGTTAAGCCACATGTGCAAATAGTGTAATCTTATATCTACATACCCTTAGAGGAAAAGCACTGGTTTTGCCATTTGTTAGCAACTGAGGAATGCTTAATCACTAACATAAATTAGAAAATCTGTGAACATTTGATTTACTCGGCATATATTTTGGGGGATAATTGCATTCATCTTCATCATCACCACTATCATCATCATCAGGCTTATTTTGCTCTATTTCTCAATGACTGTTTTTCTCATTATTTAAATTGATTAGACAGTTTATACTTGGTTGAGGTAAGTGAATCCACTTACCTTGTTACGAGATAGTAATAAATAAATAAAATAAATGTTGAACCAGTAACTACTGTTTCAGATAATTTGTTCTTGTTCATGCTGCTGCTGTATGTTTGCTGTTGCTATTTAGTCTAGGTTATGACTGAAAACAATCTGGTGTTTAGAGCCAGTTCATTTCCCTGGTTTACAAAGAAAACAAATAGATAAATATATAAACAAACAAGTAAACAAAACAAACAAGCAAGGAAACAGATACATAAATAAATAAGTGAGCCATTGGACACAACTCTTATTTTGTCATTCAATGCATGTCCTCACTAATGGTTCATAGGTGTTTACTAGGCTAATGACCACAAGGGCCTTTTTGAGCCTAACCATGCATCGCAAATCTCTGACAAGTTCTGGTACTCTTGATAAGTGTAAGCAGGGGTTTGAGAGGTGAAACATTTACAAGCAGGGGCCTGGGAGATGAACCATTTATAGGCCGCCTGTGTCTATAAGAGACATAGGTGTCAAACCATGAATGAATTTCTTGTTCCCCATCCAATTGTCCAAGTTACACTTAAATTGGGTTAGGGAGGAACTCTGATTCACATGGATGGGGACCCTGTTCCAGAGATGGGGTATTCTATGGGATACATACCTGCCTCTCCAACCATTCCTATTCATATCATAGTTAAGGTTTAAGTCTTTAGAACAGGTAATTCTAGTGCTGTTGTTTTGTGGATATGCAGGAGGTCCATCAGAGTGGGGTCTAACAATGCCTTGTATGCCAGGTATAGAGCTCCCCTCAACAGTCTGTAGGAGACAGAATACAGTGATAGGGCCTTGAGATGGTCTGCATGGGACATATTATTTATGCCCTGTATTCTTTTAGTGAGGAACCTCTGAGAACTTTCCAATTGTTGGATATGCCTGATTAGGTATTTACCAAAGGAGACATTGTACTCAATGGTAGGTCTGATGAATGCTGAATACAGTGGAACTATGACTTCCTTGGACCTAGATGCAATACTTTTGTTTTAGGTTGCGCAACATAGAATGGTTTCCTCACTACTGTAGACACGTGATGGTCCAAGGCTAGGGTACTGTCTATGTGTGTCCCCAAGTCCCTGATTACTACATCAGCTCTTAGGGGTGTGCTGTCAATATGATAGCTACCAGAGGTGGATGACTTCCCGGAGGATACTATTATGCATTTCTTGGCATTTAGTTTTAACCAATGGCTCTGGCAGTGTTCTCAGGGTTTATGGTGGCTTGAAGTTTGCCAGGTTATCACTTAGTAGTAGAAGTAGTAGTCCCTTTATATTCCAGGCTAGATGGGATTCCACATTTTATTTTTACATCATAGGAAACCATTTTGGGGTCTGACCTTACCAGAGAAGAGATTATACTAGGGGGTATGCAACACTCTGCCATAATAGTGATGACCAGATCCAGTATGGTTGCAAGTCTTGTTGGTGAACTGACAATCTGGTCCTGGGGGTTTGTGTTTATAAAATCCAAGATTCTTTGTGCCTGTATGTTTGGTGTCATATGATTCACAGTTAATAGTAGAGTAATTAAAGTCACCCATGAATTTGGTATTTGGTTGGATGGTGAGTATTTCTAATAAGTTTAAATACATGGTATGGGTCTCCTGAGTCATAGAGGGAGACCTATAGCTTGAAAGCAAGTGGTATTGGATTTTGCCTATGGTGATTTGAACATGGAGAAACTCAAGCACTTGTTCCTGTTTGACCAGCATTAAGGTATATTTATTTTTTATGTAAATCAAGACACTTCCACCTGTAGTCTCTGTTTGTGTAGTAGCTGGTCTAAATGTGTGGAAGGTATTATAACTTTGCACTGCCAGTGTGCTCTCCATGGCTTTAAACCAAGTCTCAGTGACTGCACAGATATCAGCATTTTCTAGGGTGAACAGAACTTCTAAGGAGTGGAAGCTTTTTTGTTTAGACTCCTAGCATTAAGCATTAACACCTTTAGATTTTCTTGGTTTTGATTTGCTATGTTGGAAGTACTTTCAGTTTGGTATTGCCTAAAACAGGCACTATGGGGAGTACAATGTTTTAACTAATATTCAAAAGTCTTGAGAGTAGAGGTGCAGACCATTCCTGGCAAAGCAGCATGGTCTGTTGACCATCTCCATCCATGCTGACATCAGGCACTAAGATAATTATTAAGGTCAGTCATCTTTTGTTCATATTATGGCCTCATCCTTGGAGAAGAAAAATGCTACTTAATGCTATGCTAATACCAGACTGGGATGCATATTCCGTGAGCTCCATGATGGCCCTCTTCATATAGTCTTGGGAGGATACATCTCAGTTCATTTGCACCCACATGGAATATGACTGAGTCATACTTGTACTTGTGGTCCAATGACCTGAGTGCATGCCTAATGTGGTGGATCCTGGCCCCTGATAAACAACTGACCATGACTTTCTCCTTATTCAGCCTGGTGAGAGGGAAATCAGTGTGTCTCACAATGGAGTCTCCAATGACCAGAATGTTGGATTCCATGGTGGCTTGCCTTATGGGCTTAAAAGTAGAGGTTCCATGAGATGAGGCTGTATGCATTGATGTGGGTGTTGTTTTGGAAAAATGCATTTAGGTTTGCTGAGGGTGTTTGTTATGTGTACTTTGTCTAGGAGGTCTTTGGAGTTTAGTAAGGTTACAGTTACATGCCTCAGCATATGCGGGTCTCTATATATTTGCTTTTAATTGTGTGTGATGGGTGTAGTGTGTATACTAGTGACAACCTTATTGGCATTAGGAGTGCATTTATGTGAGAGTTTCAACTCCAGTAGCATTATGTAAATGCATCTCTCATATACCATATCTGTTTGAGAATTAACTGGTTGTCAGTAAACGAGACAATTTCTAAATTGCCTCTGGATGCCCATATCCACCAAGCTGGTAATAGAGGTAGTGAGGAAAGTTCATATCCATGGCAACAGACCCTTTTTATTGATTAGACAGTTGGAGTGAGAATATAAAGTAATAACGGCAGTATCAGGTTTGCAACTCTGTGGGCAGTCATTGTCACTGCAAACTAGTTGTCCTGTGTGTAACTAGTTATTGATGAAACTTCAATGGTGCTTTTACAGAAAACAACATGTCAGCTCCAGGTGTGTGTGAATAAATAGGGCACTGCCAAACAGCTGAGGGGAATCTAATAAGTAGAGCCTGATGATTGATGGATAAAGTATTTAAGCATATATCTTGAAGTTAGAAGCGAATCAAGCAGTTCCTACTAAAAAGTAAGAATTACCTTGTCAAGAATGATGAAAAGACGGGAGTCACCAGACTGGCTAATGTCTGACTACCACTAGTGTTGGTTTCACCACAACTTATCTCTGATGGACTACAATGCTTCTTTGCTTCTTTTCTCACCAGAAGCAAAACATTAGCATCAATCCCAAGATAAGAATAGGTCACAGCCTATTTGGTGGTCCACAGTCTTGTCCCAGATGGTGTAGGGGTCCATATTCTTGTTGTAGCCTTTTCCTGGTCGATAACTTGCATAGCAACCAGACCAATCAAGAAGGTCAAACACAGACACTTACTTCCCAACCAGAAAGAGTCAGAAATCTATGTAAACTGCTCCTTCTCTCACCAGACTCAAACTACAATCATGAATTCCAAGCTGGTACCTATGAAGCAGTTATCAGGCTTTCAGGTGATTAGCAGTCCCCACAGAATAGTATTCCTATGCTCCTTCTCTCATGTGGAGAAAATCAGAAGCACTAATTTCAAGATGACTACTAAGAGACAAAATGTGGACTTTCGAGTGGTGATTTTGGAGTAGATGTTGCAAATTTTAAAGGTAAGATGTAAAATAGGTTAATATCCTAACAGCTGCAGTGTGCACTAAGCAGTTTATATGAAAGAAGGGGTAACTTAAACTCTATCTATCTAAATGGAGTGCTATTAATTTTAAAAGAGCAAGCTAGACTGGAAGGGAATGGGCACTTTGCATTCTGATTCTATAGTATACAGTGGGATGGTCAGTAAATTTAAATAGTTGGGAGTGATTTCACAAAATGATAATTTTGTGCTTACTCACAATAGCCAGTGAAAGAGGAGAGGAATGGAGACGTGATCAAATTAACATATGGGATAGGCAGCTAGAAAGACAGTTGAGTTTAAAAACACAACAGCAGCAGAGTGGGAGAATGAGGAAAAATTTAATTTCTGTGTGACTCACAAGAGACACAGCTGTGGTATCTTTCCTAGTTTAAATATGCAATTAAATGCAGAATACAAGTAAAACACAGTGTAAAAAAAATGAATCACAATAAAAGAAGGCAATAAAGCAACACAAAGTGCAAAATGGCAAACACAAACTAACCTTTCCCTCATAGCAAATTGTGGCAGAGTCTGGATGAGCTTTTTTAGTATGGTCTCGAAGTTTTGAAACTGACCATAAAAATAAATTCATGGATACAAAAAGGCAAAATGAAAATTCCTTTGTGGAGTAGCTAGCTGGCTTACAAACCAAAACAAATTATGGAGCCTGGCAAACTGGGAAGATCTCACGATGCAGTCACTGCTTCTTTGTGTAGGGAAGTATCAAATGAATTGGTTGTAAATATCTTTTGAGTATGCCTTCTGAGTGTCTCACATGGAAACATAGAGCACACAGCACACTGAAAGGAGATCCAGTGGCAGACCTAGGATATGTTGGATAGACTATGTTTCTCATCTTCCCAGGGAATGCTTGTGCATCCTACAGAAGGAGCTGGAAACTGTTGCTGGTGCTAATGAAGTCCTGCCTGCCCTACACAACTTTCTGCCACCATAACACTTACCAGGGGAAGTAAGTAATTAACAAAATAGATGGTTTGAATGGATGGATGAATGAAGATTAATAAAAGTCATCTCTGACATTTTGAGAAGTGCCACAGGATCTTTAACATTCATGTGAGGTAACAGTAACACAGAAAAATAGGATAGACATCAGTGTATTTTTTGTCAAAAGGATGTGCTATTAGAACTGTAGCATTTTCCTTAATGCTGTTCTTGACTTTCAGGACCCAATATGAATCCACCCTCCTGATGTGGGGATAGAAAACACATTTTGATTTTCCTACTTTCCAAGATGAGTAAGCAACCTCTTGAACCAATAGTAATGTGGTACTGATAATGATTGATTATTCTTTGAATTTGCCAACATGATATCCTACTTTTTCACATAAATTTGAGTAATTTACACTATGTCTGAAGTCAGTCAGTAGCTGACCCTGTGTAAAAGTCAACAACAAAAAAACCCTCTCTCATTGATACCAAGTCATTAAAAAAGGTAGACTCATTTCCATTCCTCACTTTGTCCAGAATGTCCTATGTTTCTTATTGCATGCATTTGCATGTATCTGTCTAGACTGGCCTGTACCATCTCTTACTCATTTCTTCTGATTTGGCTACCTTATGCTGAAATTTATTTTATGCCCAGTTCTATCCATTGCCTAAGTGGTTTGTACCATTTGTAACCCAGTTCCATCTATCCATTCAGCTTGGCCTGTCTGATTGTACCCATGTCCATCCATATCCCTTGACTCATCTGTACCATTTGATATGCCTAGTTCCATTTATCTGACCAGTTGATCCTACACTAATTTGTTATGCTCAGTTCTGTTCATCTGGTTATCTTGACCTGTAGCATTTCTTATGTACCTTTAGAAAATGGGCAAACTGTGCATTATACCCTCATTGGAGAATTAACATTTTCAAGCAGGTTGTTAATGTACAGGTAAAGCCTGTGGAAAAATAAGTATGAGACTTTGTTGCAGCATATTAAGCTGCCATAATGGCTGTAATTATTTACACTCGCTAAACAGAACCTTGCTGTTTAGTGAACATAAAATTAAAATATAAGGTAAATAGAAGAAAAATATAAGAAAAGTGTGTGTGTGCGTGTGTGTGTGTGTGTGTGTGTGTGTGTGTGTATGTGTGTGTGTGTGTGTGTGTGTGTGTGTGTGTGTGTGTGTGTGTGTGTGTGTGTGCGTGCGTGTGTGTGTGTGTGTGTGTGTGTGTATGTGTGTGTGCTAGCACAAGCACGCACAGTTCCATGTGTATGAGACTGCCTATCTGCTTGTGTTTCTGAATGTGTGCATGGGTTTTTCTATGCATATGTCTGTGAGATGTGTCTGTGTGTGTTGACATTACATACTTACACAACTTATATTTTGCATGTAAAATACTTCCTCCATCAGCAATCGCATATACTACAGCAAGTCTGAAATATTAGAGTAACTAGTTTGCATCAGAAATACAAAAATATATGTGTGATAGTAAAGAATATATAAAATAATATAACAGACAACCTATTCTCTAAGTGCAATAATGCAGTCCACTGTGTGGGTATTGTAGAAATAATGCCCTCCCAGGGGATGTACAGGCCAGACACCTGGGCATGTATTATTTTCACAATAATACATGGTCTAGGGGGCTTGGACTGCACTTTCTATTGCTCAGCTTTAACCCAACTGACCAGCTTTGTCTGCACAATTCGTTACACCAAGCTCCTTCCAGCTGTCTCACTTTGGCTGTACAATTTGTTACACCAAGCTCCTTCCACCTGTCCCACTTTGGCTGCAGCAGTATAATATCCATTTCCAATGCTCTTTAATGATTTGCTTTAGTATAACTACACCTATACCCTGTGAGACACATCTTTCCATCCACCTGTCCAGGATGGAAATTACCACTTACCTTCTCCATGATCTAGATGTATCTGAAAATGTGTTTGTCCTAATAACCTCCTTTATATTTTATGTGTAACTGTTATTTGTACTCCTAGTGCCAGTCATCACCTGTAATGATTCACATTCTCTGGTATAATATCCACACTAAATGCAGACCTTGATATCACCTGGCCATTAGGGTCAAGCATGACCTATAACCTAAGCATGCTCTCTAACATTTATGTATTTGTCTTATACTTTCACAAGCTTGACATAAAGAATATCTCACTTTTTTTTTTTGCTTACTGTAACTAAAAAATACTCTCATGTATCCTGGAAAAACATAGCTGCAGCATTATTCTTTCTTATAGCCCAGTCTCAACCATTAAAGCATCTCTTCTCCACATGCTATACTTTGTTTTCTGTTTCCTGTTAAATGGAAAAAACACCTTATTTGACAATTTATTTCAATGGCAGATGAGGCTTACATGAAACATTGTCTAAGACAGCATAAAGAAATATTTAATCTTATCTGATTGTGGTTTAAACTCCTTCTTTCCCTTGGGTATGGTCAAGACCTGCTTCTTTTCCCATGTTTGTATATCTGCTTTGTATCCATTACACAGACAACCATACAATATATTACTCTGCTGAAACAGTGGCCGAGCTGTAGTTATATGGACAGATTTAATCCAGGCCCATTAAACATTTTACTTTTCTTTTTCATGACCTTGCCATGTTCATTCCTACATGCCAAGTATGGACATCAATCTTTACTTCTGATGCATTTGCTTTCTGTTATCATTTTGAATGCATATAGCCCACAGTACATTACTTTTATTTCTAATAAAGCTCTATGAACACATAATGATTCAGTACAGAATACTAAGCTGTCATCCTATTGCATGTTTGCATCCAGCTTCTTAAGCACACGCTTAGCTGCATTAAAATTGCTAGGGATCTCATTATTACTATAGCAAATTCTCTGTGTGCCAAGTAAATACATCTGAACTGCATTAAACATAGCAAGATGTCTTATTAGGGACAAGGCAGATACTGCAAAAATGTGTAAGCGACGTAGGCATATGCTCAAATACTGCCTGTCCCAGTACTGTGTCTAGTCTTCATTGTATAAGATGCTTTTCCTCTTACATATATTAATATAAACAACAAATCTTATACACTAAAATCCCTTGTACAGGTCACTAGCAATCTCATTAAATGGAGCATCCACATATGAAGTAACATTCTTCTTTTGTAAAATCTCCCATTTATAACCCTTCTCCCAACATTCACATTCACTTAAGTAAATATTCAATGCTTTAAATAATCCAAAATTCTTATTAAAATTGTAAAAATTAAATAGTATAATTGAAACTTGCATCTGACAAAATAATATTGGTAGCCATCAACCATACACAGTATTTATAGTTGTTTATCAGGGTAGAGACCACTAATCATAGATGAACAACTGCAGGCCCGATCCAGGTTACTTGCACAAGCACAGTAACAGAAGTATGGATTTGTATGATGTTAGCACATACAAATCATTCTACAATAAACATAAAGGTTGAGGTATAAAACATTTCAGACAATGAACAAATAATTTAGAAAGCAACACAGCCTATATGTACATATTTACAAAAGGGAGTAGACAACAGGACAGTTGAAGATGATCATTATAAAAGTTATAGTGCAAAGACAAAAGGAAGAAGAAAGGGAGGCACAGTAGTCCTAGGTAAGTAAAATACGTCAAAGTAGATTGGAAATTGTCTGACAATAAGATAGGGGAGAGGGATAAGATTTGGAAAAATGTCACAGCTGTAAGGTAATCAGGAGTCCCCTTCAGAACATCAACATTTCTGAAGGGGAAACTGCAATAGGGTGAGACCATATGATCAATATTCAGAAATTATTTATTTATTATTTATTTGTCTTTGTTTACCAGGAAAGTTTAACTGGGTAATATCCATTTTCAGCATAGGCCGAGGTAGAAAAGCTCCATTTGCTTATATTGCATTATACTAAATTCCAGTTAAACACAGAATAGTTACATTTCTATTTACATTTATACACAAACAGTAGTTACATTTATACATCCTAAAATTTTACAGAGGTGGAAGTTACTAAAGAGAAAGTCCACCTGCAACTTAATGGATTGCACAGGCAACAGTTATGTATAAAAATGTTCTCATTTCAGTTAGTGGTTGAGAGTATTCTGTTTAAGGAGAGTATTTGGAGAGTATCGTGCAGTGAACACAAAGCCTTAACCTGGTGATGAGCATGTGCAGGACCAGGATCTGTTAAGATGTTGTTTAAAAAGTGGTTTAAAACTATTGAGTTTGTCAGGGAGTTTTATTTTTGTGAGGGTCTGGATACTATTCCAGAGTTTAGCAATGTACTGGGAGTAGAGCAAGTCTCCTGCAACATTGTTTGACCTATTTGTAAGTAATAAGAATTTGTTACTAGGGTGTAGGTCCCTTGCTGGACAGTAGGGCAGTAATAAGTTTTGTAGAGCAGGGCATTTTTCTGGATGCTTAATGAGTTTGTGATCTGCAGTTAGTTGTGAATGTGTTAGGTAGTGTTATAGTTCAAGCCAATTTAATTACTTTAAGCTATGACAATGGTGGGTCCAATGAGGGAGACTGGTGACAAATTTAGCTATTTTATTGTAGCAGCAGTCAAGTTTCTTTCTTTGAGTATTGTTTAAGTATGTTAGGATAGGACGGGTTATAAGAGATTCAGCAGTAAGAAGGTGGTGGCTATAGTTTTTCTTGCAGTCTGTAAGGAATCCATTGATCCTATAAACAGAGACTAGTTTCTGGTGTGTAGATTTAATGGCGTGCAGTATATGCTGGCCATATTTGAGACTGTCATCTGTTATAATACCTAGAAGTTTACTGTGAGGTATAGTTTCAATGACAGTATTATTTGCTGACTTTATGGTAAAAGATTGTGTTTGATTTTGGTAACTTTAACTTAGCTTTCTTGGGATTTAGTAGGAGGCTTAATTCTTTGACCCAGGTTTCTACAGAGGGAGAAAGATTTTTTGGTTAATGTACCGGAGCTTATTTATAGTTGAGGCCACACATACTAATGTTGAGTCATCTGCATACTGAACTAAACTAGTATGGTGAATGAAGGTTTGGAGGACATTAATAAATTAAATAGGAGAGGTCCCAGGATAGAGCCCTGAGGGACAACTGTAGTAACTGGATGAAAAGAAGAGTAGGTTGGTTGCCATTTAATGGCTTGTTGCCTTCCAGATAGGTAACTAAGAAACCTCATCAAGGAGTGTTGTGTAAGTCCTATTGAGGAGAGTCAAACAAGCAATTGCTGGTACAAGACAGTATCAAATGCCTCTGACAAGTCTATGAACATGGTGGACACAAGCAGAACACTGTTTCTATGTTGGTTTATTATACTGGTAAAATGTAGTGGAGCAGTAGTGGTGCTGTGCTGGGACATAAAGCCATGTTGTGTTTCTAAGAGCAGGTTATTTGAAGTTAGGTATTGCATCAGCTACATATGGATGCATTTCTCTTAATATTTTGGAAACAGGGAGAGAATCGCTATTGGTCTGTAGTTATTAAACTCTGTAGATGTACCACCTTTGTGTAATAGTATGATGTAGGATTTTTTCCACAGTGATAAGATGTATATTTCTGCTATGGACCTATTAATTAGTATGGACATAGGGAAAGCTATGACTTCTGCGGTCATTTTTCATTAGTCTGATTGTTGCTGGTCTACAGCTATGGATGTAGTTTTTAGTTTAAGGAGCAACTTGAAATATTGAACCATTTGTACTGAGATTATGGTACAGTGGGGATAAGGGAATTTGACCTTTTCTCCACTGTAGTGTGATCTCAGATTTTATATATATATATAAATACTGTATATATATATATATATATATATATATATATATATATATATATATATATATATACTTAACAAGAGATGTGGGGTTACAGAGGGCTTGTGTACACAGTTGTGTGTGTTTTTGTAGTTTTTGTCATTCTGTGACATCAATCATATGGGTTTGATCACATGCAATTTGACATTACAGAAAGCTGATATTACAAAGTAGACTTGGGAATCAGTAAGGTGTGTACAGTTAGGAGTGTGTGAATAAGTAGAAAGAGTGTCAGAGTCTCTATAATTATGGTCCTCCACTATAAGAGGTGTTGATTTATGTGACATGCCCTTTAGATGGACAGTTATACTTAAACTGTTTGTTTAGTTACTTAATAAAGCATTTTATTTGCTTTAAAAATAACCAGTAATAAAACATCTTAGTTGCTTTAAACAAAATCAATGTTCTTGTTTAATTTGCAGACAGGAAATAGTGCAAATTGTTTAAGTGAAAATAGTCAGCCAACCAAACACAGCTGTCCGAAGTCCTGCATATAACTTATAATAACCAGTTTATCAGTTTAATAAAATATTTACCTACTTAAAACTCCTTTAAGCTTTCACTTGAATTGATAATGCTTTGCCTCTGCAGTGCAAGCAGATTTGCACAAGGAGTGGCAACACATAGGGGGTGAGTGATTCAGAAAGTCAAACAACACAAGTTAGCCACCTGAAATAACATGGCTGTCCATGTTATATACTAATGGCTGCATAGTTAAGTGCTGAGTATGATAATGAGACAAAAACATGGCTGTGAGATTCAGAAACCTTTATATGCTATGCACTGACACTGTGCCATCTTCAATTCTGGTCATGGCTTCATGCCCATGTTCAAGCAGTGTAATTTAGTGTACAGTGTTGGGGCTGCTGCAGTCATACCAAGTGTCTGTGCAAAAAGCACAATTATCACCATTTCCAGAGTAGAGTAGGGAGTACATAACTATACAAAAGGCAGATACATTCAGTAAAAATGATATATACAAAAATGTGTACATCAAATGTAGGCAACCCAAGTAACTATGTACAAAGGCCAGGGCACAGTTTTTATCACTTGAACAGCTGGGGAAAAATACAGGAGTGCATGTCCTTCACAAGAAAGTGTGTGAGTATGTGCACTGAAGTGTATAAAAAGAAAAAAAAAGTTATTTTACATGTAGTGTGAGAATTGCATTGTGATTTAATGTTGGGAAGAACCAGGGTCATTGGATATGCGTGAGATGTACTGGGACCTGTGGTGGTGTGTGTGTGTGTGTGTGTGTGTGTGTGTGTGTGTGTGTGTGTGTGTGTGTGTGTGTGTGTGTGTGTGTGTGTGTGTGTGTGTGTGTCTGCAAGGACAGTTTCCCATGCATGCCCCTGCTTACAAGAGCCATCCCTGCCAGGAGTTGCACTGGCTGTCACATTACATTGGCTAAATGTTGGTGTGCTACCTGACCATGGCTGATGTCTGCTGGAAGATGTGTTTGCATAATGATGACAATGACCTTGGGGATGCCTTTCCTGGGTCTAGACACATTCGCAACTAATGTTGCAGTGAAAGTGCTAGCAGTGCAGGACTGGGAACTCACTCATCCATGGCCAGGCTAACTAACAGCTGAGGGCATAGCAGATGACTGATATAAAGATAGCCACTCGAACCTGACAAACTACATTACTACACACTGCACATTCCAATGTGTGATTTAGTCTATCCAGCAAATTACACATACAGATCGTGTGCTCCAGTATTTCAACATGCAGAGCCTGGATTACCCCACAACCCTGCCAAGGCTGTGGCGGAACTGGCCTATGCTTCCAAGATGGTCTGCCTCATATATTGGGTGGCAGCTATGACATACCAGTCTCAAAGAGATAATGGGAACCATACATTCTATGAGCACCAGTACCAAATCTCCTGTGTGATTCCTCCTACCAATGACTGCTAGGGACATATTCAGACATGTCTCTACTTTGGGGCCACCTCACTTCCCTGATTTACAGTATCACCATCAAGATGTCCACACTCAGATGGTAGTGTGTATAGGGTATGTGCAGGCATAGAGACTGTGTGCAGATTCTGAGGAGGGAATGTGGGGATCACATTCATGTGACCAACAAACACTGTGCACCCACTGACTATGCCAGCTCACCCCCACCATCATCACCAGAGGTTAAAGATCCTTCAAAATCAGACAGCAGTAGTTTCACAATGCTGATGCCAGACAATGATTCACCTAGGAATGTAGCAAAAAAAATATATCAGTATAAGTATAACCCAGCACTACAACTACTCATGCAACAAATATCACTACAACTATATGATATGATATTGAGTTATAGCCATGCCCATACCTTGTACATATGGATGTTGCACCTGGATACCAGATGTACCTATATCACTCAAGTGAGATCGTTAGTATAAACTCTAATGTGATTAACAGTTAAAAGTAGGGCCAGACAGTGATAGTGTAATGACATACCAGGGGAATCATCAATGGAAATTCTCTGAGGCCTATCTAGTGCTGTCCTGACATTCAGCACCTTACTGTGAAACTTTGTAGAGCTGGTACTGCTGCTAACTGAGGCTAGGATCTACTCTGTTTCCATATAAGGTGGCTCAGTAAACAGCCCAGCAGCTGATTCTGTGCCATGGCTCTGCTCTGTGGTCAGCAGCATGGATCATATCACTCGCTCAACAGTAGACCATATCATAATCATGATCCTGACCACCCAAAGCATTACTGTCGGTGACAGATATAGTCATGGAAGGACCAGTCGGTGGAACGTTCTGCAAAGAGCTGTCTGTAATCAACATGGATGGCTTCTAGTACCACCTTATTTTCTACCTGTGTAAACTTGTGGCTTTCTGTGCCTGTTTCTTAGGAATATCTTTGTTGGTATGGAAAACACTGGAATTATCAGTTGTGGTCTTACATGGGTCTTAGAAATCCCAATAGTTATTCTGTACAAATAGACCATCAGCTACAATTTACTAGACCCTGACACTAACATATCTGCAAAGCAATCTTTGCCTGAATGGCAGGTATTATTGTGTCCCAAGTAAAATCCCCCTCCTCCAAAATACCAGCACATGACTGCAAGTTAACAAGCATTCAGCTTAAGAAGAACATGCTAATTAGCCACAAACGTAAGTATTTATCCACCATGTTGAAAATGGTAGACACTGTATCTCTGAGCAACCAGTCATATCTCCAAACCAACTGTTCCCTCCCTTTTGTGTCTATAACCACACCAGTATGCTGTGCAACCCTTACCATTGTGTGCTTTCTGTTTTTCTGATGTCTCCTTGACCATTGGGTTCCCCCATCCTCCTTGAGTTAGTCCACACCTGGTCAGTAATATCTTTCTTCCCATGTGACCTACCCTCCCCTCTTACCATCTCCTTCTTCCTTGACTTTCTTTACCAACCTTTCCATCTCAATAATAAAATAAAATTGGCATTTTCTCAATAAAAAATACCCCCACCCATACTTCTCAACTTCACAGACCTTTAATTAATGTACACATGATTGGCTATAATTGCTTATCATAAAAGGTGTAGAATTTTGACACATTACTGATGAGTTTGGTTTGTAAATCAATGCAACTATTAAGATACTTCACCCATAATTCTTAAGTTAAGAAGTTGACAAGTATGGCTCTTATCCCACCATTACCCTACTCTTTCTTCATTTCCTCACCTTGTGCTCTATCCCTGCATGTTTTCCCTTTTTATCTCCCTCCTATACTCCCATTTTACTATATTTAATCTGGTAAAAAAATAGATAAACACGCCACACACATGCCCAGAAAGGATTTGCATATTAAAATCATCTTTCTGTGGTCATATACTCCACAATGTTTGGCATTGAGTAGTGGTGTCCAATAGCTGGCCCTAGGGCCACAATGTGAATCATCAAAGCATTTTATCTGGCCTTTGGTATGTCCTGCAACAAACTGTTTTAAATAGACAGATACATGTTGGACATGGTAATGTTGTCCTCTAAACCTTGCCAAGTATCATAAGTGGCTCCTGAACTGTATGGTAAGTGGCCCCTCAGCAAAAAAGGTTGAACATCCCTGGCATAGCGGAATACTGATGGTAATCTATAACCATAGGAAAGTGACAGTTCTGATCCTATGGCATAAATGAAAAAAAAATTAAAACCCAGTAGGGTATTCCCATCAGCCATAGAAATAAGCCTACCATAGCTGAATGTCACCCAGCAATATTGAAATATAGTAAAGTTAATAAATTCCTGTGAAGGCATTTATGGCTCAGCTTAGTCATGATGTGATGAATACATTATCAGTGCACTGGCTGCAGCATTCCAATTGCCTGCTGCTATTGTTTTACAGTATTACATTCTCATCATAAAAATATATTACATTACCCTGCAATGCATTTTATTTTTTATGCATTTCTTCCAAGGGCCTCAGTGTCACACCTGACTAATGCTCTGGCTCTGGGAATATGGTGATAAAAACATGGGTTCAAATCCATGTCTCTTTTATTGCTATACTATGTTCTGTTACCCTGATATGTGCATTTAGCATTGTTGAGTTAAGATGTCATGAGATATGTTACTCCATCACTACACATTTTCCATTGGCTTCTCTTGATAATGCAGTGGTCTATAGAATGCCAGTCATACAGGCAGGGTTTCAGATCCATCAAGGTCTACCTTGCATCAGTATCCCCAAAATATCCATATCATAGACTAATAACTTGCCATGTCAGTATGACATAAGGTAAACATAGTGCATGTATGTGACAGCTGCCATGGCTCAGTGTACTCATGCAGTAATGCATTCACTGACAATACACTAGTGAAAAGTTTTTAATTCCAAGATGGTTGGTTATGTTGTTTTCTAATGCTCAGTTTTCAGTCTTCAACACTATTCTATAATTTCCCTGAAACATATGTTTTCTGACTATTTTAATATAAGATTGTCTGCGTCTTTATTTGCTAATGCTCTTGTCTAGGTAATATCATTAGCAAAGGCAGATTTTCAAACCCATTTAAGTGTATTTTTGTCTTTCTGTCATATGTTCCATTCAAGTGAAACTGCTTAACTGGCACACTCCCTACAAAGAATACTGTGGCATGGCTAGCTAATGCCCTTGGTCTGGGGCTGTCAGGGAGAGAGTTATGGGTTCAACTATAAGCAGGTGTGTTTGTCTTTTCTTGCTGTCATTGTGTTCCATTCCACTATTTTTTTTTCAGAAATTCTTTTAAGGAGTACTTCTGTGGTATGCCATGTGAATTCACTGGTCTAGAGAATATCAGAGATAAAGGTATGGATTCATATCCATTTAGGTGTATTTCTATTGTCTTGCTTTTGTGGTTTTTGTTCTCCTGAAATATATTTTCTGGAAATGTTTCCGATGAAGGATTCTGTGTCATGCTATGATAATGCAGTGATCTAAAGAATATCCATGACAAAGGCATGACTTCAACTACATTCAAGTGTATTTCTCTTGTCTTGCTATCATAGGTTCCATTTCCCTGAAATGAAACATCCCTTTGAAAAGGTTATACATCACGTCATGGAGTTTGGCAGTTTCAGACCAAGTTTATTTACACATTCATCAACCATTGTTGAGCTAAGAAATTCAGAAATATTAGCTCATATCCCAGTTGCTTCTTGCTCTTTCCTTATTTGTTCACCTTGTGTTCTACCCTCTGCATGCTTTGCTTTTTCATCTCTGTCCTATACTCTACTTTCCAGCCTAAAATACAATCAAAACACAGACACTACACACCAGCTCACAAAGGGCTTATAATTCAAAATCATCTTTCTGTTTTCACGTATTGCATGACAGTTATCAGGGAACAATGTTGATGTCCATTTACAACAACAGAGAAATTACTCCACATCCTTTGGCACAACTGATGAAAAATCCTTGGCAGACAAATGTCAGTCATGTAAACCCACTACATATCCCAATTTGAAACAATGTACAGCTGCTGGCATTATTCAAATTCCTTCAATGACTCTGTACTCATACACTTATTCATACTGTATCAATGCAGTGGCTGTGGGCTTCATATCTCCTGGGGTTGTATGTTATTTTACAACTGTTCAGTTTGCAGTCTGCATGTGTGCTACATTTCTCTTTTTGTGTGTTTTATGACTTCTTTACTCTGACGGCTGCAGTGGCTCACTGTACCAATAAACTGTGGAAATACTGGAATGTAGACTGAATTTTTGGATTGACTCCTCTCATTGTACCATATATTCCTTTTTTAATGACATTCACAGTATACTACAGGTCCACTGCTTGCACTCTTGTTATCAGTATTAGTGCAGACTGATACATAATTTTACATCATTGTATCATAGCTCTACTGTATAGGTTTCACATTCTACTACATTCACATATTGTCATTTCACCTTCTCTGCATGGCTTTTCCAACAATTGTTTTATTCCACACCTCCATTTGCACGTTTTTCTGTTCATCTCTGTTATTGTATAACCTCTATTCTACATTCAGCCATCAGTGACACTTCCCATCCCTTTACATACAGCTGTTTGTACTTCAACGTGGCTGTGAGGTGGTTTACCACAATCAGGCAATTTGTCTGTATTGTGGCCACGATCAGGCTAGACTATCTAAAAAAGAATATCACAATCTGCTTAGCATAGTCTTGCAGTTTTGGTTTATTTTATGGTTGTATGCCTGTCTTTTGAAATTGAAGTTATCAAATGTTGCCTTAACGTAAAGACATTATTCATTTTAGTATGAAGACTATGAAACCTGTATTTTCCTGCTTGTGTTTGTGAGGGAATGTCAAAGCATTCTCAAGCTTTGGGGTCTTTGCTTCTAAACTACTTCTGCTTATGTAGACAGTTTCTAAAATGCTGCCCTATGTGCATGAGGGGAACTTCCGTTTGACGTGATGATTGAGAGTTTCTCAAGATGTTTGCACATGGTTCAGGTCTTCAGTACTTTTTTTTTTCTTCCTGTCTGGGTACCCTATGAGCTGTTGCTTCAACTTATTGTGTGATGGTCCATTACAGACATGCAGGAGTGTTTTGGGAACATCTTGTTCCACAAAAGTTCAGATGAGAGCAGCAGCTGTTAAAAAATGTTTCGTTATCTGGTTTGGTGGTTACTTGATGTGCATTCAGGTGCTAGCTCTGCTCTGCACTTCGCAGCTACTTTATTTGTTAGACAAAAATAATTACTCTTACTTGTAATTAGTAATTGAACTTGGCATATTTTTGTAGGGGTCCTAAACATATCATATTTTAAGAGTACAATTGTTTTGAGCAGTGTGTAATCTGAATTGTAATTATCATACACAACTTTGGTATTTACAGCTATTTTAAAATGGGAGATTTCTCTGTTGTGTGATTTGATGTCATATTTGGTCACTCCATGTTGCATGATTAAAAAAGCATTTTTTTATGTTTAACACATATCCCATTTGTCAGAAATTTGAGTATGCTGGTTTGTAAAGTTGTCCTGTTCAACACAGAAAGAAGGTGGTAAAAAAAAAAAAAAAAGAACAGGGAAATGAGATTGGGAGATTGTGGCTTGGTTTGGAAATGGTGATCTTGGAGAGGTGGAGTTACTGTAGCTTAATGCAAAGGACATTGGTAAAACTTCAGAATGAATTTTACATGATTTGCTTGACTTACCAGGTTTGTTGGTTGGATATGCTAAAATACTTTTTGAAGTGGTGACTCAGATTTCCGTAACAGTCCTTATTATGTCATGTTTCTGATGAGCAGAAGGCTTACATGTGTCATATTTCAGACAGAAATGTGAGGGTCAGCCTTATGCAGCAGATTGGTAGTACTGCCAGTTCTCTCCCAGACAAACTTCTCATTTGAGTACAACATTCTATGTTGAACCAGTGTCACTTACTTTCCAGCTGTTGGCATAAGCTATGAATTAGGTTCCTTGGGTACCACTACGACACCCGGAATTCATTATGTCATGTCACCCATTTAAGTCAAGAAGAAACCCTGAGATCATTCCTGTCAGAGAGAAGATCTGAGCTTAGCCTGTTTCATTACATCCGTCTGTTTTTGAAAAGGTACCATGCAGCAGAAGAGCATAAATACCTCTGGAAGGACATGAGAAGGAAGGAAAAGGCAGTGACTGGAGGAGATGCCTACCACTGATGCAACTCCCATAGTAAGGGACCAGAATGTTCTGTTTTTTGGGGATGATGCTACTACACCAACAAGCAAAGTATACGACAGACTCAATAAGAAAAAAGTGGGAGCTGTAAAGTACATGACAGACAAGTTATAGGATCATAGGAGGTTATTAGGCTAATAGCCTAGAGCCTTTTTAAGCCTAGCCATTCCTGCCCAAAATTTCCCAATACTCAGTACCCAACAATTAGTACAACTTTGGTATATGCTTGTGTAAAAACTACCCAAAATGTTTGTAAACATAAAATGCCATTAGAATGCAAACTTAAGCATAATGGTGTTAAAATGGTTTTAAATTGATATAAAATTGAACAACAATATCCCATTTTGTGGAAACACTGTGGCAGGATAAAAATAAGTTGCATAATTGAAATTAAATAGTACAAGACTGCCGTACGAGCTATACGGTGTGTATTATATTGTTGTACATAGCATATGATCCCAGCAGTGCCTGAAAACAATTAATTTCAAGCTTCTCAAGTTCTGTGCATTGAAAGAAGTGCTGAAATGTAAACCAGGCAGGTGTCCATAACAACCCAGAAAAGAGTAGAGCTAGATGGCAGCTAGACAATGCAACAAAACCACATAGACAATTGGAGTCTTATCTTCTCTACTTTTCACTGACAAAGCAGTAGTGGAGAGAAGGTAATGTGAAATTTCATAGGAGAGGGGTATTGCCAAATAATAGAATGCTTATTCTTGTCTTAATGTAGAACATAACTTTTCAACTCTAGTTGTGCCTGCCTTTGAAAACAAAAGCATCTAAAGAAGTTGTCACAGTTATCCATAACTAATTGTCTGATACGTGTGTTAGAATGGTGGAACAAATCCAATGACCTTCATTACGTGGGTGTAAACAAGTGGAGGTAAAGGACATGATACTGTCCCTGAACATGAAAACTGTGGAGACTCAAATTCATCCTTCCAACTGTGATGGCCAGTTCTTAATGGTATGAAGCAGCATTATGGGAGAGAGCAAGATCAGTTAGCCAAGTGTTTTGTCAGTGTAAAGCAGTTAGAGCCATGTGTACTATGTACTAAAAATGACTATGACGGCTGTAAAGTATGTAGAAAAGACTGGAAGCTCTTGCAACCAATAAAGACTGTTTCTGTCATCCTGCTCATTTTTTTGGTATTGGACAACCTTTAGTCCCGGTAAACCAAACAGTTTAATGATCTAACATTTCCTCAGTAGGGCCATTGTTGTTCAGTTCTATACACTTTTTTGTATTGTATTGTACAGATTTTGAAGAGTCCATCTCATAATCTCTTCAGGGATAGCATTCTTTGCTGCCACATCTTCATCTTGAGAAACAGAGAGAGTATGCTGTCATCACTTTCTGTCTTGATCCATTGCAGTTTGCATTGCTTTTCTTTGTTCCATGCAGTTTTCCGGTTCTGATTCCACTGAATTCTTGTTGTGTACTCTTATTTTGTCTTTGTTTTAAATGGGTACCATTGCAAGGTTTAAGCAATCTATTTCAGAATATGGGCCCATACCTGTACCTTTAATCAGTACATGATGGGGCTGCTTTTAACTGGGTACATGTGATAAAGCAGTCCAGTGTCTTGCAGCTGGGTGTTCACTGTTGGCATAGTCAGCAGAGGAGAAGGTACTGCATATGTCTTTTATTAGCCACCTCTCCCATGTTGAGTCTTCTTGATTTAAAATATTTACTAAAGATGATGTTTCAGAATATAGCATGTTGGTCAGCTAAAATTGAAAGAGCTTCTCAATTTTTTTGTAATCCTTTACTTTCAAGTCTCATTTCTTTAAATCTGTTACACTAATCTGCTTAACAGTATGTACTAGTTTTGTCGAATAGCAAAACTGCTGTCTTGGAAAAGGAAAGGTTTGGACTTTGACAAGATGGTTACCCAAGCTCTGAGATCTGGGGTAGCAATGGAAACAGGAAAAAAATGTTGTTTTTCAGCATCCAGGCTAAAATGAAATTTGATGGAAGCTGAATATGCCTGCCTGTATGCCCTGCAGAAAAAAAAAATGAGAATATACAAAGGAGCATAGATAAAATGATTCATATACTGCATGAAATGGCAGAGGATGTATCTTGATTTAAAAAAAAAACTGTAGTTGCTAGGCAAACAACAAGCTGGAAAGGCTAGGATGTAGAGAAAGTAAGGCAGTAGTTATGAAAACTGTGCAGCAACGTGCTGCCAGTTGCCAGAGAACTGTAGTAATAGAACCAGAAGTCGGCTTTTTGAAAAGCAAGTTGGATGATCAGAAAAATGGGGCTAGAGGATAGAATATTTGTCTGCTAAAAGATTCTGAAGCAGTTCCTGGAGGACAACATAAAAATAAACTTGCATCATTTCCTAACCCCCCACCCCCCCGAAAATCTGGACGTGTTGTTGAATAGAATGTACAGTGTGGGCAAAAAAAAACACACACAGGAGAAACATACAGAACCTCTAGCCAAATTATGTGCAAAAGTAGTAGATTATTAAACAAAGGGAGGTGATCCTAAAAGATGGAACAAGGCCACAAAGTTAGTTGCTCATCAAGTCTACCCAAGGGACAAAAGACTTACTTGGAAGTTAGAGGGGAACCAAGAAAAGTGGAATAAATTAATGTGATGAAGTATCTAGACTTTCTCATTATCAAAGGGAGACATGTAAGTGCTTATATACATGTAAGTGCTTATATAAAACCCCATGAAAATGAATCTGTTCTTTATATGCTTTGCTCTCTTTCCCTTAAATGTGATGCTTTTCTTTAGTCTTGCAGTTAGCTGATTTAGTCTTGCAGTTACGTGATTTGCTCATACTTTGCTTGATTTATTCCACAAGTCATCCTGCCAAGCTGCAATGCTTTTTTTCTGTACAGTTCATTTGTGATTCCTGTTTGCAGTCTGTGCTGCTTTCCCAGCTCCTGTGCTTGATAGCTCTTCTGTATGTGCCTGTTTTCTTCACTCTTGCAGCAGTAGCTTGTCTCTCAAGTTGACCTTCTCTTTGTGGTGCATATATTTTTTCCCTGTAAAGTATCTGTAGAATCCTGAGCTCGATTTTGAGGCTATGCTGCTCTGCCAGTCCATTTCTGTGATATTGCTGCTTCTGGTTTCTATCTTTGCATCAGGCTTGCCTGTTGGCACAAAATCTAAATTTCATTGTTCTCTGTATTTTTCTGCAAGCAAGTGAACTGCATGCATTGAGAGTAACTGTCTATATTTGTTTGAGTGCTGGTAAAAACTTCCTTCCAGGTTTTTATTAAGCGAAAGAATGAGTAGAGATGAAGAGAAATAAGTGGTTTTAATGTGAACCACCAGTGATATGTCAAGTGTTTTCTTCCATCATCCTCTCTCCAGAGGAGCAATAAAGGAATTAAGGGATACACGTCCAGCAGAGAAGGAAAGGAATTTGAGGTTAACATGCAGTGATAGCACATGCAGGCTACAGGAATGCTCCTAAGAAGTAGGAAAATATAGCCCTGTATAAGGGACTAACACAAAACTTTGATTCAGTTGAGGAAATATAGCTTGGACAGGAAAAGAGGACTATCCAAAAGGAAAAAAGTAAAAGACTTGAGGAGAATGAATAGTGACAATGGAGGGAAAGGTAGCAAACACTATGGCAGATAAAATTCAAAAAAGGATGAAGTATGGATACAGAAAGATTTGGGCTACAGGACAAGAATACTGTGAAAGAGGAGGTATACTGAGGAGCAGAAATAGAAAATGTGCAGGAGGAACAGGTAGAGAGACTCTGCTTACAGCAACAGGTGTGGTGATGGACAGGGAAAGGGAGAAGACCACTGCAAGGCGATCCTTAATTAAAATGAACCCATGAAGCAACAAGGAGAGGAGATAAATAATTACAAAGAATGGGAGTGACAAAGGTAAATGGGAGGAAGTATGGAAAAAAACAGAGAAAAGGGTACTATTAAGCTCTGCCTACCAAAACAAGGCTTGTCAGTCATAAGAAGGAACTCTTATCCAGGGCAGGAAGACTGCTATGGTAAAAGACCAAAGTGAGGACAGTCTTATTCTTTGTTGTACAGTAGTCAAAAGTAGCAAAGACAAAAGAGGAGGAAGGGAGCCAGGAGTAACAGAAAAAAAAAAGAGGGAAATGAGACAAAAACTGCAGAGAAAGTTACAACCCGGAAAAATATGGCCAAGTTATAATTAACTAAGCAGAAGGATCCTGTGTGTAAGAACACATGGTACCTAAAGAGGGAGTGGCTATTGTAGTAACCCATTCAGCCTAAGGTGGTGGTGAGGTTTAGAGATGGGAAAGTAGGGTGGAGAGGATGGGATAAGAGAATTAGATTACTTTTTCAAAATGGAAGGTAGGAGGGATAATCTAGTCGTATTTAAAGGATGATGATAGAAAAAATATGCAGTAGAGAAGTTGATCTGTTATTGCAGGAAACAAAACTGAAGATATGCTCTCTTGCACTCAAAACAGTAACACTGAAGAGGTTGTTAATCCTCCCCACCACTGCTCATGTACATAGTACCACTACTCATACACATAGTATATATCAAACACTAAAATCAACATACTCCTAGGTTCTCTCAAAAAACTTGCCAAAACACCAGAGACCTATAAAACACAAGACTGCTACAACTAACACAGTTCCCATAGCACCCATGAGACATTGTAACAGCAGTGTCTCATCTACTACCCCATAAAGCGTAACACTCAAAAACCAAATGTTCTTGTCATTGGAGACTCAGTAGTGAGACACATGGCTGTCCCACTTACCAGGTTGGACAAGGATAAAGTCACTGTCGGCTGCCTGTCCAGTGACAGGATTCATCAGACCACGAACACACTCAGGTCTCTCAGCAACAAGTACCATTATGACTCTGTCATAGTTCATGCTGGAGTGAATGACCTGAGACGTACCTCACTGGACAGCATGGAGAGAGAGAGAGAGAGACATGGTTTGAATTCTCCAAGTATGTGTCCCGGGTAGGTATGTCCCTAGCCTTGGGCATCATACTACCCTCCCCAAAAATGATGCCACAATATAAACAAAAAATGATTGATTTCAATAATTGGTTTAGCTTTTGGTGTCATTCAAAGGAGATCCAGTTTCTGTCAGCCTGGAAAGTCGTGGTTGACAAACCTCTCTGCTTTGCCAGAGACAGTTTGCACCTCACACCACTAGGCTTTTGGCTGCTGGCAAAGGTTCTTCCTCCCCCATAGTGCCTTTTTTAGGCAAGGTCTTGAAAACAAACTTACCAATGTGAAATTTGCCAGTCATAACAAAATAAGGGTCATGCTGCTAAATGCTAGGAGCTTAAACCAAAAATTGCACATCCTGGAAGCACTTCTATCACTGGAAGATGTAGATGTGTCTGCAGTCACAGAAACCTGGTTCAAGGCTCCAGAGAACTTCTGGGAGGTTGTGGCTGGCCTTGCTAGGCTGACAGGTTACTGTGGGTAAGGCTCCCATTCAAGTCATAGCCAGTTATAGATCTCCCTCCGTGGGTCATGACATGCACAAAGCCTACTTGACCAAACTGGAGGCCATCCAAATATTCCTGAGCACACACTGGTTATGGGGGATTTCAGTTATACAACCATCAACTCGGAAACCTACTCTAGCCTTAACTCACTAGTGCGAAATTTCCTTAACTTTTAACTCAAATGTCGTGGAACAAATTGTTCATACCCCAACAAAAGGAACAAGCATACTATATCTGGTCCTCACTAACATGGCGAACAGATGGACTGCCACAACTATACGACCTTCATTAGTTAAATTTGATCATAAATCATTCACCTTCAAGCTGGCATTAACACCAGAACTCAAAGGGCGAAGTCAGACTAAAAAACTTCACCAATGCAAACTATACTCTCCCAGGGGAAGGTATAAATGCATTCCAAGTTTTACCCCTAGCTGGAAGTGGTAACTACACCAAAGCTTCCACTAAAGCCCTGTTCAATCACTTGCATACGTGTATAGACTCGGCTGTACCAGAAATAATCAAAGCCAGAGGCCCAAGTAATAAAAAGCCACCATGGTGGACATCCAGCATCAACAAACTTTACAACAAATGCAAAAAGATGTTTAAGTGAGGCCCCAGCAGTGGAAAAGCATCCTTCTCTGCTTCAACAGGCAAATAAGGCAACATGTCAAGCCTGTAAGGACATCTTTGAGAAAAACTTAGCAAGCACAGCCAAGGATAACCATAAGGCCTTTTATAGCTACATATGTAGCCTAAACGGTAGGACCCAAGCATGTGCAGAACTAGTGACTAACGGTATCATGCACACTGAACCACAGAGATAGCAAACCTGCTATAGGATAAGTTTGGTGAAAATTTCACTCCTTTTTCCCCTCCAACCTTATCACAAACCTTTCCTAACCCCCCAACCCTACATATCTGAAGAGCAGGTCATTAAAACCTTGTCCAAGGTCCGAAAAACAGCTGTATGGGACCAGACGGCATCCTAGGCTGTCTTCTAAACAGGCTAAAAATCACTATCAAGTACCCTTTTCAATCACAACCTAACTACAGGCTTTGTTCTACAGAAAGAAGAACAGCAGCCATTATTCCCTTGCACAAAGATAGCCTAGCAACAGACCCAAGGAATTATAGACCCATAAGCCTGACCAGCATCATCTGTAAGGTCATGGAATGTATAATTATGGACTTCCTAAATAGACATAGGTGACCTCCAAACCCTGGAGCCAACAGAGTTCGGCTTTGTCAGAGGCAGAACCTGCCTGTTAAATATGGTAGATTTTTTTTGAAAATGTGACGAGGGCAAATCTCTGAACACAGCATACCTTGACTTGGCAAAGGCTTTTGACACAATCCCACACTCTGACATTACCTATAAATTTAGCAAACTGAAGATAAGTCCCTTTGTTGTAAGATGGGTTGCCAGCTGGCTCACAAATCGGACACACTACCAAAGTGGGTGACACCACATCAACCAGCAGACCTGTCACCAGCAGGGTGCCACAAGGGTCAGTGCTGGGTACTCTACTGTTGGTATATACTTCTCAGTTTTGGCTTGAACTTCTGGGAGGTTGTGGCTGACCAAGTTTGTGGATGACTGCAAACTAGGTGCAATTATTTAATCCCCAAATTATGTCATTATAGGGTCTTATGTATACCAACGATTGGTGTCTTATTCCTGGTCTTAAACTGAATGCAAAAAAATGCATCATCATTCTGTTCAGCAAAAACAAAGTCCCTTCACACTATCAAATCAACAACAGTAGTATAAGCACCTACGAGGTGGTAGGGGATCTGGAATCATAAGTTGACTGCAGCTTTGACCACCATGTGTCTACTTTAGTAAGGACGGCTTTCTACATAGTGTACTTGATTAGAAAGGCATAACCTCTAGAGCAAAGGAGGTTATAACCCTTCTATACTCAGCACTAATTAGGCCCATAATTAAGTACAACTCCCCTTTTGACATGTAGCATACAAAGCACCTGCAGCAATTAGAGAGACCTTAGAGGTTTCTAACAGAGAACATCAAGGGACTCCAACATGTGCTACACAGATGACTAAAGTTCCTGTCACTGTACTGTGTGTCGTATAGGCTTCTTAGGAGAGACTTATGCCTGGCTTACAGAGCAGTCTCAGACCCAAACCTAATGAACTTGCTACACATCTGTAAATCAAATGGGACTAGAGCTACCCATTCCAGGGACCTAAATATGGCCTGCAGCTTAAATAGGACATGCTGGAGGGACAGATTTGTCTCCCAGCGATTGCATCTTCTTTGGAATAGGCTACCGACTCATGTGAAACAGACCACCTCCTATGACTTTGTTCAAAAGAAACCTAGATGAGTGGATGGGGCACCATACATTTTTAAAGGGGATAGCACCCACAACTCTCCTGGACATGAGCAGTCATTACTAAATGCAGTCCTGGGTATTGACTAGTGTATCTGTGGTATTACATTGGGATGAAATGGCTAGGCTTGACAGGACATCCAGGTCGATAGCCTAGTAATCTCCTGTGATCCAATGAAGATACGAAGAATCTAAAGGCAAAAAAAAGGTTTGGTGGAAAAATCCCACATAAAAAGAGGAATGTCAATAATATTGCCGAAGTAATTGGACATGCAAATAGGACAATGAAAAGTGAGGAATGTAAAAGACATATATAATTAGTAGAAGGTATAATGCAGAAAAGAAGATGATATGAAATAGTCATGAGTGAGCCAATGAAGAAAAGGGGTGTTTCAAGAAATTGTACAGAAGCTGTATGGAAGACAGCAGGATCGGATGGAAGTGATAGGTGGATGCTTCAACCTAACCCTTGATAGAGGTTAGACTGGAAATTTGGGCAATGGAAGTAGAATGGAGAACATACAACAATTTTAACACGCAGTAAACTACAAGTGTAAAAGCGGCAAGCGGAGCACCATGGGTCCAGGTCAAAATTTGATATTGCAAAATAGTTTTATTAAACAAAAGAAATGTTAAGCGCTTTTGTCTTCAAAATGTCAGACTTCATCACAAGTCATAACACATCCGTTCTATTTTTAACATCTTCCCTACCACACATATGACAGTGAAATACCAATCTAAAATGTTAAGCAATTAAAATAAAATTCATTATGTAGATTAAATCCAGTCAGACCCCTGATACAATAAAATGCCTTGTTTGCTCAAAAATAATGCACAAAATATATGAATAAATGTCAAATTTTTAAGAACATATTTTTTGTTGATATACATAATTAAATACATGTTTAAAAAACAATTAAATACTTCATAATTTGGCTGCACAAATTTTTAGGACACAAGAAATGGAAATATTGTCATTCAATCCAGGGTATGTTCCCGACATTATTTTTAATTTCTAGTGTCCTGCCAAATTTTGATTCAGACCTGTGGTGTTTCGCTTGCACTTTTTATAGTTTTATTAGTAGAATAAGAATGAGCAGACACTGGGAGAATGTGAGGGCATGCGGAAAAAAAATGCATAAAAGAGAGCACTGAATTTCCTTAGGAAAAAAGGACAACCAAGAAAGTAGTTTAGACTGATTCCTAGCAAGAAATAACCGAGCATTTTGTGGGAGGAATGAAACAATACTAAGAACAGCTTCTAATGATGCTTTGGTAAATGTTAGAAAAATATATATCTAAACATATATGAAGTGCTAGTTTAGAAGCAAATAGTATGTAATGCATTTTATTCTATTTTACAATATGGCAGTAAGAATGATCTTACATGTAATTGCTTGGAGCTTTAGAGCTGCAGTGTGATTGAACTTTGACCCTGGCAGTAGCCAGCTCAGCAAGCTTATGTCTTTTACTAACTAGCTGCTGGGTCAGGAAAAAATAAATGTACTAAGCTTTGAAATCTTTCTTCCTTTCCCTGAGATGGTTGGCCTTGTGAATCTTATCAAAGATAAAGCACAGCTGCTAACAAGGAAGACAAAGGAGCATATTAAGAAATGAACTGAGTATTGTATTCGAGCAGGACCGAAACCTTGAAAGAGCAACATTTACAGAGAGACATTATAACTGACCAGGTGCCTTGCAAGGCTGTATTATTCTCATGGGAAAACTTTTAAAAAGTATAACCTCAGCACTTTCTTATGAATAGAATATTGTAGACTATAGTGATGTAAGTGCCCTGTGACTGACCACATCAGTAAGGTGGGCAAAGCTGATTGTAAATAGTATAAAATAATGTATACTTCCTGAATGTAATTAGTCAAAATTCTATACTTGTATTGTATAGTCTTTTGCCTCCTGGTGTACACTAGTAAAACGTTTTGAATCTGAGCTTCCTGTGTTATTGACTGTCATTTTGAAAAACCTGATGATTTTTACAGTCTGATTTTAACAATTTATTTGACAGTAAAGATAGTAATCAAGAGAATCTACAAAGAAATCATCACTGGAGATGGGAAGAGATGAAATGGAGCCAGAGGAGCAGAAAACCAATTCAAGTTAGGGTGTAGAACAGGTAATACTAGGCAACACAGGAGAAACAGGAACAATATTGTGAGATGCAGCTGTATAAAGTTGGGCTGTTCAGGAATTGAAAAAACATGAAAGAACAAGGGGATAAGTTTACATTGGCAAAAGACAAGCTGAACAGGATACAAAGAAAAATGGGCAAGGAGGGGGAGGTTCAAGAACAGATAGGGGAAAAGGAAAAGAGGACAAGGCAAAAAAAAGCTCTGTGTACAATAAAGTGTAAGACAGTATTGTATGGGGGGAGATTCTAGTGGGACCAGGGGGAAAAGCTTGGAGAGGAAACACACGTTGAAATGAAAAGAAGATGAACGTAAGCAGATTAAGATGTTAATGGGTATAGATAGAAGAGTGTGAAAAGTAAAAGAACTGAAAGAAAAAAACAGAGTTTTCTGCATAATTATATATCTTCAAAATAGGAAGTAAGAAGGGGAGGAGAGCATGTTATTGGAGCTAGGGAAGCAACAGAACAGAAGTATAGAGAATGCTGTAACAGAGAGATACTGGTGACAGTATGAAGGGCATACATGGGCTAAAACAGGGGGAAGTTGTAGGAATACATAGATAGTAGCAGAAGTGTACAAAACAGGAAGTAAGGAAGTAAAGGAGAGTCTAGTTTGAATAGTTATTAGGTTTAAAGAGGAAGAAATCTCCACCAGTGAAACTGTCAAAAGTAATACTTTTACCCAAAGAAAGCAAAAACAAGATGGAACTGGGTACGTTTGGATCCATTTCAATCATAAACAAAGATGTCTGGATTGCTGATATAAAGCATGGAATTAGTTATGCCAAAGGTAATCCAGGAGGGCTAGGCCTAGGTTGTGAAAGGGGGAAGTTCAGTAGGTAGCTGGTGGGATCTCCTGAAGATCATGGAAGTATGTGAGAGAAGGAACCTGAAAAAATGAGGGGCTACACATTACAACATCAAAAAAGGCTGTGATTTGGTGGAATGACCTGTATTAGAAATGGGAGGACAATTTTTAGGATGGATCTTTATATTCTAACACAATCCAAAAGAATTTATGCAAGTAAATGGACAGATGAAGGCAGTAGCCACAGACAGAGGTGCAAGGCAGGGGCACCCTGTATGATCACATTTATTTCTACTTATGATGGAGACCATATCAATGGCAGTGAGAGAAGACTTAAAAATATAGAGGAAGTAAGGAAGAGTAAGAACATTAATTGTAAACGGACATAGATGGCAGAACAGGTAGAAGAGGCAGGGAATGTGATGGAGCACTTAAACGAGCTGAGATATTGCCCCCAAAATGTGGCACTTAATACTTGAGACCAAAAGTGTGAAGAACATTTAAAAAAATGAGTTATGGGAACCTACTACAGAACTCAGAGAAAAACATAGAGATTGACGGACAAGACAGGCACATTAATAAGGGAAATTAATATCATTAAAGTGATGTGAAATCTTAAGCATGAATATCTGTTCTGATTGACAGGACAAAAATCAGTTTATATACATGTAGTAAGAGGTCATTATAGGGGAGAAATGGGAAGATGCTCTGTTGGGCTCCATTTCTGATTAAAAGGACGCCTAATGCTTTGGGTTGCAAGTGTAGAAAGCATTTAAAAAGCAGAGCAGAATTATGGGAACTTGCTAGATAACATAGAGGAAGACTTCTAAAGGTGGAAGGACAAGACGGCTATGTTAAGGAGAATTGACACCATTAAAATGATGAGAAACTTTGGGTATTCAGTATGATGACAGGAAAAGAAAAAAATTGTTACAGAAATTTAGTAAGTATGTTCATTACATTTGGAAAGGTACAACACAGTGATCAGCAGAAAATGGGATCTGGGTAAGCAGAACCAGGGGAAGACAGGGGTCACCCAACTTTGCATGGTAAGCAACTTTGTATAACAAGAACCACTGGATAAGAAAAAAAGGAAGAACTGAACAAAAAGAAGATTCAGAACAAAAAGTACACTTCTTAAAGAAGAAGAGATTTATAAGACAACAAGAGAATGTCTCTGCAGAATTAAAGACTGGGAGCTGTATGAGAGGATGGACAAGAAAACAATGTATGCACTGGGACAGAATGGAAGGAAGGACAGTAGGAAGAAGAAGAAATCTTTTGGAAAGTGAAGGAATTAACTTGACCAGGTGTTAACTTATTGAACTAGTGGAGGGAACATTATCCTGAGGGGGGAGCTTCTGGGACAACATGTGGAAGAAGGGTGGAAATGACTTACAGAAAATAGGGAGGGCAACAGCACTGAAAATAACAGTGGGAAAAATCAAGGAAGAGACAGAAGAGATTGTGAGAGAAATAAAGAACATTTTCCATGACGTGGGAAAATGGTGACAAGGGAAGGGGGCTTAAATTTAAAGGACAAAAGGGTAGTTAAAGCCCTGAATAAAGTATGGGTGGTGCAAAAGTGATAGGATAATGTACAGGTAGACTGGATGGTGGCAATAAGGTTTGCAGTGAAGCACTAAGCATTTCACCACTTTTGGGCTCAGCCTATTAGAATGGTAAGTAAATGGTATGTGATGCCAGTAAACATGTAAGGTGCTAGAGACAGAACATGAGTGGAGATGTTTGAGATGTGCAGATGGGATGACATGTATGTTTTGGGGCTGTAGATGGTCTAAATATGTGAAAAAGCATCTGTAGAATGAGGGAGTATAGAATAAGCAGTTTGAGATAAGATGGGAGCTTTTTTGGAGGGGTCTGTTTACCAGTTGGAGCCCTAAAAATATGTTAAAACATCAAATTTAATCCTTACTGGGGGTGGGGGGGATCAGAAGTACAGTAGATATTGGTGGAGAGTACAGTAGATAAACACTGGGAAGGGGGAAATGAGACAACAAGGTGAGCATAGCAGCAATAAAGATAAAGTTGGTAAGGAATGCTGCATGTGAGGTGCATTTAGAAGAATCGAACTTCAGTGATGAGATGGAAAGGGGGAGGGGACTGATATTGAACATACATCAAAGAGAAAGGGGGAGAAACAAGTATTTGAACACTGGTAAGGCAGTAAAAGCATCGATGGTGCGATAACGTGTTCCAAAAGGGATGCTGCTTTAGCTGTCGGTGTACCATAAGCACTGTACAGTCATGTATATTATACTTGAGGATTTCCAATAAAATAGTCATATATTGGATATGGCACACTTGTTTCCACCTTCCCTGGCTAGACTGTTAAATTTTCTGACAATGCTCGACATCCTCAAGTACATTTTGGTGCACATTTACCACACAACAAATAAGGAAGCAACTGTGTTTGATTGCAGACTCGCCATGAAATTGTGGAATGGAAAGATGAGGGGAATGAATGGATAAGTGATAAAATGCAGGAAAATGAGGGATGCACACTGTAATCCTATGAACCTATATCTCTTCTGTGTCACTGCTAGACAGAGGTATGGTAAACTAACCTTAAATGGGCTATCTTCTGTGACCTACTATACAGAGGCACAGTAATCTAATCTAAGAAGGGTGGCGAAAGCCAAACACACTCTGGCTAGGCTTGTAAATGCCCTAGGGCAGATAGCCTAGTATCAACCTATGAACCTATGAACCTAATCAGCAGCTCCTCAGTGAGTGCATTAACCTGGTCACATGCATAGGTAATAAATCTCAGAGCTTGTCATGCACACAGTGGAAACAATGTTGGCTTGGCCAAAATCAAAGACTTGGCATTTATGAATCCTCAGGTTTGTTGTTTGTTATTGACTGGGTTAGACCCACTAGGCCTTTTGACTGTTTTATTATTATTCAGTTCATAAAATTAAGAATAGGAAACACATGCAGCAAAGACCAAACCTCACTAGTAAGAAGGCCTGAAACTCCTTTCAAGTCACACCATGTCATAGGCCATAAGGCCTCTACACTTCTGTCAAAGTCATGAAATAATTTTCACTCTATTGCTGCCCTCACATAGATGTACAGATGGTTTGGAGCAGCCATGTTCTCCTTCTCTGCTATCTCCATCACATGGTTGTAGCTTCAGCACATAGGATCATAGGATCATAGGAGGTTACTAGCCTAATGACTCTAGGGCCTTTACAAGCCTATTGCCCTTTTTTTCCCTGATCACCACCTATCACCCCTGTCCAAGAGGGCCATAGGTGGAACCCCTGGGGTGAATTTATGGTTCCCCATCCAGTTGTCCAGACTGCGTTTGAAGAGGGCCAATGAGGTGCTCTTTTTTGACATGAAGTGGGAGTCTGTTCCAAAGGTGTGGTAACCTCTGATAGACAAATCTGTCCCTCCATCATGTTCTAGTAATGTCACATACCAGGTTAAGGCCATTACAGCAAGTAGCCTGTGTACCATTTGACTTATGGATTTGCAGCATTTGCAATAAAGCAGGTTCAAGGATTGTCTTATATATAAGGCAGAGATCGCCTCTGAGTAATCTGTATGAAACAGAATAAAGTGCCAGTGATTTCAGAGGATCTTCATAGGACAGATGCTGAAGACCTTGAATTTTCCTTGTGAGGAACCTTTGTGGTTTCTCCAATTTCTGCAGGGGCTTGGAAATGTACATACCAAAGGGGGCATTGTACTCAATTATTGGCCTGATGAGGAAAAAGTACAGGGAGGTTATAACTATTTCTTTTCTGGAGCCAGTGTCCTTGCTTATGAGATGAGCAATATAGAATGGCCTTCTTACCACTGTGGAGACATGGTGATCAAAGGCAAGGTTGCTGTCAACCTGTGTGCCCAGGTCTCTCACCCCTGAGTGCATACATAGGGTGTTGCTATTGATGTGGTAGTTGGCAGGAACATCACTCTTACCAAAAGGGATGATAATACATTATTTTGCATTGAATTTTAAGCCATGACTTTGGCACCAATCATTAGTTTGTGTAAGGATGTTGACATTGTTTGGAAATTCTATGACTACTCCCAGTTTGCAGTCATTGACAAAATTTGTCAGCCACAGACCTTTAGTTTTAGCTTGTACTTCATAGAAATAGATTCCAAATAGTAGAAGGTCCCAGGACACATCCCTGTAGAATATTACTGTTTATAGGTCTGCTGCTGAAGATGGATTCCCCTATTTTGACTATATAGGTTCTATCAGTGACCCAGTTAGTGACCCATCTAATGATATAGGTGTTGATACCTAGCCAGGTGAGTTTGACAATTGTGCATGAGTGGGGGATAGTGTCAGAAGCTTTGCATAAGTCTAGGTAGGCTGTATTCACAGATTGCCCCTCGAGGGCTTTTGTGACTGTCTCGAAGAAATCCACCAGGTTTAACAAGCATGATTTCCCTTTCACAAATCCAAATTGAGTAGGGTCAAGTGTTTGGAGATTACCAATATCTTTGTTGATAACGTCCATGATGGTTTTCTCCATGGCCTTGCAGCTAAGGTTAGTCAGGCTAATAGGTCTATATTTCCCGCGGTTAGTGGAAGCACCACCTTTGTGCAAGGGGATAAAAGTGGCCTTTTTCCATTCACTTGGAATGAAGACAGTGCTTGGACTATGACTGAATAGAGTACCCAATGGCTTTATTAGTTCTTGTTTCAGCCCATGTAGGACACAGTCTGGGATGTTATCAAGTCTCATGGATGCTGTGTTTTTGACCTTAAATAGGGTGTTCATGAATTGTTCTTTAGAGATACAAGGTAGAGGACAGGTGGTAGGGATGTCTTGCAGTAAGTGTGGCAGGGACAGGGGAGTGAAGTTTTCACAGAACCTGTTGGCCAATAGGTTAGCAATTTTCACAGGCTCAGTATATGTGCTATCATCTGGGCCTTTCCTTTTAGGTTATGGATGTAACTAAAGAATGCTTTATAGTTGTCCTTAGTTGAGGAAACTAAATTTGGATTCATAGTTTGCTTTGGAAGACTTCACAAGAAGTCTTATTTGCTTGCTTAAGCAGAGAAGGGAGTGTTTCAAGTTTAGGACTCACTCTTTCTTAATCTTAAACAGCAATTTCTTCCTCTTATTGTAAAGCCTGTTAATGGCAGTTGTCCACCAGCCAGGTTTGCTCTTCCTTGAGGAGCTTGTTTTGGTCCTATCAGGTATGGCCGAGTCAATGCAGTTGTTTAGGTGTTTGTATAAAGCATTTGTGTAGAACTCAGCACAGTTGCCAGTTCTATATGAGGGTGGAGGTGCAGTGAAGCTATTTATACCATCCCGTAAGAGGTTATAATTGCTTTGGAGAAGATTTTTTAGTTTAGTTAGTGCTGGGGGGGGGGCAAGGTGTGACAGTTACTTTGAAAGAGACTGATTTGTGGTCAGATCTCACTAGGGAAGACCTCACAGTGGGGGTACTACAGTGGTCCCCCATGTTGATAAGCACCAGATCCAGGATGTTGGCACCCCTTGTGGGGGTGTCAACTAGCAACATCAAGCACCATTGTGCTACACATATCCTGTGTGCTAAGCCATCATCTTCTTGGCTAAAAGTCACTGACGGTATTCTGTAATGTTCACTTTTAAGCAGCATTCCTAGCACCAGTGTGATCTTGGATGCTAACTCCTCAACCACGTGCATGTCTCAGACAGAACTTTCTACTTCTAGACATGACTTCTAAATCTAAACCAGGCTCTACTTGCCTATCTTTTGTTCTTTGTTTAAGTGTTGTCTTTCCTGTTATATGCATCTGCTTTGCATTAATCCTTTTAACTAATTAACTGTAGAATCTCCTGCCATTTTCCTAGGAAGAGCTTATTTTAATAAGCACCCCACACATTTTAATGAAACAGCTTTATTCAATAAAACATGACAAACCCAAACCAATTAAAATTATATTTTTAGATGACAAGCTTGGTACAAACACCAGTGCTAACCTCACAGGCACTAAATTGGATTACTCAGCCAGTGAAATCTTGGTTCTCATTTGATTGAAGGCATACGGGGGGACTATGGGTAACTGGTTATTACATCCTTTGAAGAATCACAGATGTGACTTTATCCTACATACTGACAACCCAGTGATTCTAACCAAGTATTTTCACATAACAGCCTAAGGGCCAGCCCTCTAACTATATAATCAGTCATTTAAATTATTTCTTTTCCTTCCATGTATGATCTCCTTCTCTTTCCATCTAGACTTCCTTCCCTGATCCTGTTTACTAATGGATAAGGTGAAAAACATAAAATAATTTCATGAAAAACCTAAAATAATGTCATTTTGCAAAAAAAAAAAAATATATATTTCTCATGATTTCTATCATTCCTGACAGCCGTCAAGTTCTCCCCCTTTCTTTGATTCTTATGCTCCACTACTTGTGAGATTGTGCATCTCCAGTGACATCAGAGGTGAACTCTTCTACTCTTCTTCAAAGTAAGCCTAGTTAAAATTAGGGTATCCTTGCTGATCTGCAATCCCTCAATCCTTCAATCCCTAAATAAATTATGATACCTGCCTCTGCACTCCTACGTTTCTCATCAATTCTATTTCTTATTCCCACCTCTTTTCCCACTTTTCTGTGGCATCAGGGTTACCCATTATGTGTAATATTGATATCCTGCAAGGTTTGACTAGCTTCTGATAGTCAGTAGATGACACGTGTTCTTCTTCTTAAACCATATATAACCTTCAAGAACACATCAAGCTTTAGCTTTGGGGGAAATGGAGGTAAGCAATTACATAGTTAGTTATACAAAATGAGAAGCAAGTTAATCAGTTAAATCTACTACAGTCAAAAGTGTATTTGCAGAAAAATTTAAAAAATGAAGCAACTTTCAATGGCTTTTCCCAATTCTCCACTGTTGTGCAAACAAGGAGTAGGGATATATAAGTTTGAGGAGCTGGGAGTCTCCTACATTGGGGGCTTGTCCCAGCAAAAAAAAAAAAAAATACCTCAAAGATTTACTGAATACCATTTGGAAAGCCACTCTTGTGATCACACATGATGAAAAAAAAAAAACAATTCTACTGCATCACTTGTTCATGCAAGGTAATCTTTTTCTGGTCAGTACCTTAATCACTCCCATTGTGGCTGACGTGTCTTGTTATAAAAGCCTGCTTCTCCTTCAGGATCCCTCTACCCATAATAGGTTAGCTTTCTTCAGCCATTTACTTTCACTCTCCATTTCTGCCTTCTTTAGCTCTAGGTTCACTAGTTGGTCCTTAGTTGTCTAGGTTGCAGTTAGGGTTTTAATCCTTTGCGTCATAAAGCCAGCAGCTCATGATGTCTCAGTTTGATAGCAACCATGACTGAGCTCAGCTACTAGACACTTTATGCCCAGTTCCATTTTTCATTCTAAAATGCAAAACACTGTCCGCCATTTTGGATCTACTATGGAAGACATGTTTGTTCACAAATCTGAATAATTTCCAGTTCTCTGCCCTCTGCACTTCAAAACTTTCCTGCTACAATGCTTCCACTTAATTGACAGAAAAAATACAGGCTAATACTACATGATTGTTGCTAAATGAGAATGTGCCTTTCTTATGTTCAAACATTGTTGAGAATGGAGTATGATGATATGAAACTCAGTGGAACTAAATTGTTCATTAACATGTATTATTTGTTTAGCTAAACAATGATCAAGGCATGTCCTTATTGCATTTCAGGAAAGGAAATCACCGTAAGGGAAAGTGGTCCTAAACTAGTAATGATGACATAATGCTGATTTACTTACTTACATTTTCCTTCAAATTATGGTTTGGGTGATCCTATGCATATGTATTTTAGAACACTGGATGATGTGTTTTATTTGAAGTGGAAATTCCATGGCTGTTCAATTTAATTATTTGGTACCAGTGTCAAATATTTTTTCTATAAAGAATGTACATGCAAACACTCCCTGAGAATATGATATACTACCACCAGGTCTTGTTTGTGCATTTACTTTTATTATGTTTGTGAAGTTCTGCAAAAATGTACTCTTTTTGAATTTAATGAAACAGAGCACAGAGAAATATCCTGGAAATAGCACTACTTTATAAAAATGTCAGGTTTCTAAGAAGAAATGGTGGTATGGAGCTTATGTACGAAATACCAGGGTAAATGTGACAGGTAGAGACAGGTAAAGAATCAGCATATAAAACAAATGTAATTGCCTGAACATGACTGCTGTAGGCAACAGCATGACATGAGTTACAAACTGCAAAGGATATCTGAAAATGCTGTGCATTCTGTAGTCCATTGCTATGTTATGACATGCATTTTTTCCAGATTGCTGGTTGATTCCAGCAGGTGCTAAATGGGTATAATTATTTATTTGTCAAAATGGTTTATGAGCACTTAGGATGACTTCCAAACCAACTAGTAATCAAAGAAGAAAACATTACTTATACTGAAGTTTCCAATTTAATTCATTTGAATGGGACAGGGAAAAAATTTAAAAGTAAACTATGAGAATAACCAATGACCTATATGCATTTTGTCCAAGTTGCAAAAGTGTACCATGGTGGCAAGTCATTTTTTTTAAATATTGATATTAGTGCAGCACATGAATCTCAAGAATTGGTGATAGGTGCCAGGTGATATAATCAGATTTTTTTTTAAGTAGAATTCCAAACTACTCTCCTCCCGATACAGAGGCTTGAATGAACTGAGAAATAAGTGTCCTGTACTAGGCAGCCATTTTGTAACATTCACACTAATAAAAGTATTAAGCTGGCTGTAATGCGGCATACAAAGGGCTTAATCATGGTGGTATGTGCAGTCTCAGAGAGTGTAATTTTGTATTACATTCTATAGGGAAAAAATGGAAGGAAAATAAGCAATTTTTCACAAACAATTGCTAATGGTATGCACTTCTGTAACTTTTTTTACCAGGCTTGATCCTGCCTGGTGCTAGTGTGGTTGTAAATTAAAGAACTGGACAACCGAGATACACAACTGGAGAACATTTGTTCCGATATTTATTGGAAGGCATCAAGTGTTTTAGCTAACTGGGAGGAGGAGATGTGTAGCTCTCAAGTACTGAAAAAATGCTTATTAAGAGCAGAAGAAAAATAAACATAGTGTAACATATATAGTAGAGATTCAGCCAACAAAAATAAAGTAAAACATTACCATTCAGGAAAATCATCTTCCTGTTTCTTACCCAAGTCCCTAAACTTGAACACTACAGAAACAAAATTTCCAAACGCACAGTATTTCTGTACTAACCCACATACATTCTGTCCCATCTCAGAGTGAAGGCATAAACTGAAGAAAAACATGTCTGTAGAAAAACAGGAAAAACATGCTGGTAAACTGGTGATATTGTATTGCTTGCTGGATATGAGTGTATGTTTATCAAATGGTATGTGTGTGTGTGTGTGTGTGTGTGTGTGTGTGTGTGTGTGTGTGTGTGTGTGTGTGTGTGTGTGTGTGTGTGTGTGTGTGTGTGTGTGTGTGCGTGTGTGTGTGTTCGTGTGTGTGTACTGGTACAATCTATGCTTTTGGAGGGACATTTGGGGGTAAGAATAAATGGTTTCATGGCTGTGAATGAACTATTTAACATTTTAGTCTTGATGCAGGAAATGAACCTCTTCCAAGTAAACATTTTTTTCAATTTCCTAGAAGACATTCAGAAAAGCAGTAGTTACTTTACACCACCTGTTGCTGCAGTACAAACTTAACTTTAATTATTTAATTTAGTTACATATTGTTAGTCTGTGTTAGGGAGTGTCATTTTACCGACTAACCTCAACTACCTCATTTAGTTACATATACTTACTCTGTGTAGGCAGGCACCTTTCTATAAGAAAAACAGCATAGTTACATTCCCAGGTTCTGCCATGTAGCTTGCGAGATATTTCCCTGCAAGCTATAACACTGAAGCTAGAAGGCTACAGCACCATTTCACTGTAGAGCAGTACTGCTAAAAAGCACAATCACTGCAGCTTAAATCCCCAACAAGAAACCAAGCACATCATGGTGATCCCTAAGGAGAGCAACCCGGTTGTATTCTAACAGGGACAGCCATGCTAGAAGAGTTACCATAGTGATGTACATGACTCCTTGGGTTTCTGTACATAATGATGATAACTCTTCTAACACGGCTGTCCCTCTTAGAATACAGCCAGGTTGCTGTCCTTAGGGTTTGCCATAATGTGTTTTGTTTCTTGTTGGGGATTTAAGCCTTCTGGTTTTGCAGGGAAATGGCTCATGAGCTACATGCCAGAACCCTACATTCCCCATGATATAGCCCAACAACTATTCATTTTGCTAGATATAGCATTCTATATCATTGTAAGTTAAACTTTTTGATTATCTGGACTAAAATAGTAGGTCAGCCTGCTGGTGCCTCTTCTGTTGCCAGCCTCATAACTCTTGGTATTCTCCAGCAGTGTAGTAACAGCCATATGGTCAGAGATAATGACATGCCTCACAACTGGGCAGATCTTTGCAGAATGTTCAGATTTTTGCCTCATATCTTTGGTCTGTTCCTCATAAAAGTTGTGGTTTTCTGGCAAATCACTAAGGACTGGAGTCACTAAATAATGATATAAATTTCAGTTTCACTCTTCATATCCTGCAGAAAAATGCATATATCCTGTTTAATATTGTTAGAATCCTGTTATTCTAACAATGTTCTAAGTTCGTATGTGTAATATTTAAACTCTATCCATATTTTCAGGCCTTTGCCTCCCATTATTTTAGGCTGCTTTGTCCAGATTTCTTGCAATAAAAGTTGAGAGGTATGGATAATGATCTCTTACTGAACACTGACGAATATAGACTCACTCTCCCAAAAACATACACTGTGAGGAACACACTCTACCTCTGCATTCTTCACCAAGCCACACTAAGATGAATTACACTGGGGCTTTAAAAAATCCTTCCAAAGCCTCACAGACCCATGAAGACCAGGACTCAGAGAAAATCCAGCATCACATCACCTTAAGGCACACTTTTAACAAAGAGTTAATAAGAGTCATAGCATCTCAAATCCATTATGCTAGACCACTCTGCAAATAATGATGTTCTAGTGACCAATGATTCTATAGTCAGGCACATACAGATTCTCATTAGACAGAGAAAGTCAGGGTGATGGTGAGTTTTATTTCTAGTGCCAGTATTTAATATCTCAAGGATCTTTAGGACTCTTTCTCCTAACAAAACAGCTATATCATGGTGGCAGTCCATGTACTAGTGAACTACTTAAGGCACAAAATGCTGAGGGATATGGGTTCATAGTTGTATACTAGGAAAATGCACACTGGGACCTTTTCAAGCCTAGCCATGCATCGCAAATCCATGACAAGTTCTGTTACCCTTGGTAGTGTAAGCTGAGGATTGGAATATGAAACATTTACAAGCATAGGCCTGGAATGTGAAACATTTACAAACAGAGGCCTTGAAGATGAAACATTTACAAGCAGGGGCCAGGGAAATCAACCATTCACTGGTTGCGTATATGCAGTGGTATGTGAGGACTCTCCATGCATGTTGCAAACTCAGGCAAGATAATACAAAGAAGTAACTGACTTCATCACTTCCAGGGATCAAGCATGTATAGCATGGCACTAGGTGCTTGACAGTCTTATTAGCTTTGTAAAGGATGGCCTGCACCTCTCGTTCCAAGATTTCCACATTCAGGATTACATTAAAGTGTCTCTGCTCAATGCCAAAAGTCTCAACAACAAACTGTCAGATCTTGAGGCTCTCCTGCATTTGGAACACATCCTTATTTGTGCAACTACTGAACCTTGGTTTAAATATATGGAATACACTCCCCCCTTACCTGAGTATTTGGTCTGCCATGCCTTCAGGCCCCTTGGTAAATGTGGTGGTGCTACAGTATTTATCAGGCACCATATCATCCCAGACAGACTCTCAGATAGACCCACAAAGTGAATGCAGTGAACTCGAAATCACACTAAAAGGACCAACTATCAGCTCATAGCCTGTTACAGGATACCCTTTGTGCCCCCTGAAAACCATGTAAGGTTCCTAAATATACTCAATTAACTCTATAGAAACAAGAACTCCATTATTTTAGGAGACTATAACTACCTCTCCATAAACTGGAATAACCTCCAATGTAAAATATGTGAAACATTTTTAGATTTAATAAACAAAAACTCATTGGAGAAGATTGTGAACAAACCTATTAGAGAACAAATATTCTTGACTTGGTACTTATGAATATATGTTCTTCATGCAATATTCCCCTGGTACCCCCTTCTCCAGTTGAGTCAGATCCCAAAGAAGTGACATTTGTCTTCAAAATCTCTAAACCCTCAAAAAACAACATCTTAAGAGTTCAACGATTTCAAACATAACCATATCAAATTCTATGTTGAAGTTTCAAAATTCACTTATAGAAGCATCTACCCCACCACTGACATAACAGCTTCACAAAGGCATTCTATGCCCATCTAGATAGATGTATAGAACTGGCAATCCCAACCATATCTAAATATTATGAGGAATTCAATAGAAAATCATCTTGGTAATCTGGCAAGATAAACTCTGCAATAAAAGAAAACATCCTTAAGTTATAGAAGATCAAAACTCCCTCATATAAAAGAAAAAAAGAGTAACAGATCAAAAAGCTCTCAAATAAAAGAAAAAAACTCCTTTAAGTATATCAGACCCAAATCCCTCACATCAAGGATAATAGAAATATAACAATCCTGAAAAATACTATTAGGTCTACTAAAGCAGCCCATGTACTTAAGTGAGTATCTGAAGCTAAGGACACTTACAAATCCTTCTTTAGCTACATTAGTAAACTAAGGGACAACACCAAATATTGTTCTGAACTCATTCAAAATCACACCATCTATTCTGACCCAGTAGACATTAAACAATATTCTAGTAAATAAATCCAGTGTGAATTTTCCTTCAGAAGTTAGGCCATCCAAAGTCTATCACTAATTCTGTCAACCCACCTATTGTCACTAAAGAACATGCACCGAGGCAAAGTTCCAAGACCAAAAATGCTTCCTCAATGGGGCCTGAACAAACACCTGGCTGTTTAATAAACAATGCAAAATGTACCCTGGCAGAGCATCACTTTAAACGGTTTAACCTGGGCTTCATCACATGTGTTTTCCTTGAGGTTTGGTAAACAACAATAGTGATGTCTCTTCACAATAATAGCCCTACCACCAACCCCAGGAATTATAGGTTCACCATCATGATGAGGCTCACTTGCAAAGCCACGGAACATATTATAACTAACCTGACAAACAATGATATCAAATATCTTATCAGACCATACCTGCAGCAGTTTGGCTTTGTCAAGGGTAGATCCTGTCTAATCCATCTAGTTAACTTCCTTGACAGGTTAACAAAGGTTGTTGACAGTGGTCATGCTGTTTACACAGTGTGTGTACCTAAGCCTTGCCAAAGGATTTGACATGATCCTTCGTAGATAAGCTGAACATGTTAAATATGCATCTCTGTTTGGGAAGATGGACAGCAAGTTAGCTAGAAGATGGATGCCACACAGTGTGGGTGTCAGGTGCTTCATCCGAGAGTATGAGAGTGGCTAATGGTGCCCCACAGGGCTCATTGTTCAGGCCCATCCTGTATAGCATTTACTTTTCTTATCCCCAAAGCATCAATTGTGAGATGACTGCAAACTGGGAGCCATTCTTAAGTCTTCTTCTGACAATCAAACCCTTCAGCAAGAACTTAATTCAAAAATATATGGTGCACTGAAAATGAACTTTAAATGGAAAAAAATTGCAATATTGTCACATTTTTGCTAGACAGCATCTTCTCCCAGCTTGCTACAGAGACAATACTCCACTTCAAAATGAGAATGTTGTTAGGGACCCTGGAACATGAATTGATAATTCTCCCTCCTTCAGTTATCATGTGATGACAGCAGTCAAGAAGATCTTCTACTTAAGCAGCAGATTGCCAGAGAGATATCATCCCAATCTAAAGAAGTCATTCTTCCCTTATATTTTGTATTGATTAGGCCAATTATTGAGCAGAAAGATCCATTCAGGATGTTCCTTTCTAGATATATTAAATAACTACAAAGACACCAGAGGTTCCTATCTAAGTTCATAACTGAGAAGATCACTAGCCTAAAACTCTAGTCTGCCAAGAAAGACTGGAAGCACTGCCCCTTTATCCAGAATCTTACAGACTCCTAAGGGGTGATCTATGCCTTGGTTACATGCCATTAGGGACACAGTGTTCTAGACCTCTTATATCTCCTCAAAACAAACAGCCCCACTAATACCATAAGCAAGAATCTAAATCAGATAAGTAAAATATGATGGAGAGATTGGTGCATTATGTGTCTCTTCCCACTCCTCTAGAACAGTCTGTGTCTGCAGATTAAGGAATATGATACACTATCTTCCTTCAGATGGAGCCATGCTAATTGGATGGGTGCTCAAAAATCCACCCTGGGCTTTACCTGCCTAGCCCTGCATGAGCAAAAGGATTACAGTCTAAGGATAAGTATTGGTAAGGCATAAATACTTGCAAGACTGAGTTACCTTGGATTTCCCAGGATTCCTATAATTTCTATAGACACTTTCCATTTAACACCTTGGCTTTAATGGCTGGGCATGTCCATTATACAGCTGCAGTCGCCTGAGTGCAGGTGTCCAGTATATTTTTGCCTTAACAAGACCTCAATGAATGGGAAGAATTATAGTGTCTGTCCACAGTGACATTCACATGTGACTGATTACCTACATCACATTATTAGGTACCATAACTGCATGTGCTTTGCTCCGCGATAAGACTCACTGTCACATCATTTGCTGGTGAGAGGAGTGAGTGAGGAGGCCAGCATAAATGCTGCTGGTAGAGATGACTTGTTTTATTTTTGGCCACCATTTCAAAGAACCCATCTTATCCATTTCCTCTGTGTAGATATAAAAGTTATGTTTCTCCTGTTTACTCCAAAGTATCATGTGAATACCCAGATGTAAAGCAATCTACAATTAAAATAAGAGAAAAGTTCCCATGAAATAAGTAGATTTTTCTGATTTTACATGAAGATGACAGAAAATGC